>NC_037688.1:31108656-31191799 GCF_003255815.1 Theropithecus gelada
TTTTTTTTTTTTTTTTTTTTTTTTTTTTTTTTTTTTTTTTTTTTTTTGAGACAGAGTTTCACTCTTGTTGCCCAGGCTGGAGTGCAATGGCGTGATCTCGGCTCACCACAACCTCTGCCTCCCAGGTTCAAGTGATTCTCCTGCCTCAGTCTCCCAAATAGCTGAGATTACAGGCATGTGCCACCACACTCGGCTAATTTTGTATTTTTAGTACAGATAGGATTTCTCCATGTTGGCCAGGCTGGTCTCGAACTCCTGACCTCAGGTGATCTGCCTGCCTCAGCCTCCCAAAGTGCTGGGATTACAGGCGTGAGCCACTGCACCTAGCCAAGAGTTCCATTTCTATTCAACAATTTACTAAAGATCCTAGCCAGTGTAGGAAGATAAAAAGTAAATAAAAGAGACTACGTTTGGAAAGGAAGAAACAAAAGTCATATGATAATTACATGGAAAACACAAAATAATAAACAGACAAATTACTAGAATTAATAAAAGAATTGAGTGAGGAGGATGGATTGATACAAAGTTATAAAATTCAATTGCATTACTTTTTTTTTTTTTTTTTTTTTTCTTTGAGACAGAGTCTCGCCCTGTCCCCTGGGCTGGAGTGCAATGGCGCAATCTTGGCTCACTGCAGCCTCTGCCTCCTGGGTTCTAGCAATTCTCCTGCCTCAACCTCTCGAGTAGCTAGGATTACAGGTGCCTGCCTCCACGCCCAGCTAATTTTGTATTTTTAATAGAGACAGGGTTTTACCATGTTGGTCAGGCTGGTCTCGAACTCCTGACCTCAGGTGATCCACCCGCCTCGGCCTCCCAAAGTTCTGGGATTACTTACAGGCATGAGCCAACACACCTAGCCTCAATTGTATTTCTGTATAGCAGCAACAAATAGAAAATAGAATGCAGTAGAAAAAAAAAAGTACTTAGAAATAAATCTAATATAAAAATACAATATTTATGGATAAATGATAATTTTATTTAAAGTCATTAAAGAAGACCTAAGTAAATGGTGAGACATACTTGTTTCATTGATTTAAAAGACTCAGTTCAATAAAGATGTCATTTTTCCCCAGAATGATCTATAGTTTAAATGTACTTCCAATCAAAATCCTGACAGGTTGATCCTAAACTTTATATAGAAGAGGGATGAGACTACCCAAACTCCTAGATATCAAGGCTTATTGTAAAAATACAATAGTTTAAAATGTTGTATTTGTGCACAGATAGGCAAATAGAATAAAGGAACAGAATAAAGGCCCCAGAAACAGGTCCTTCAATGTATGGAAACGTGACAAAACTGAAATATTTGAATAAAGGAGAAGGGATGGCCTATTCAGTAAATGATCCAGAAACAATATGTCATCTATATAGAAAAAAGCATAAACGGATCCCTAAACTCACACTATAGAAAATCATGCCTGTAATCCCAGCACTTTGGGAGGCCAAGGCAGGTCACACAAGGTCAGGAGTTTGAGACCAGCCTGGCCAACATGGTGAAACTCCATCTCTATTAAAAATACAAAAATTAGCTGGGCATGGTGGCATGTGCCTGTACTCCCAGCTACTCGGGAGGCTGAGGCAGAAGAATTGCTTGAACCCAAGAGGCGGAGGTTGCAGTGAGCCGAGATTATGTCACTACACTCCAGCCTGGGCAGTAGAGTGAGACTCTGTCTCAAAAGAAAAGAAGAAATTAATTTCAAATGGGTTAAAGATATAAACATGAAAAGGGTAAGTCAATTTTTTTAATTTGAAGAAAATGTAGGTTAATGCTTTGATTATCTCTGACTCTGAATAAGGAAGATTTTTTTTAAAACAGACAGGGTCTCACTTTGCTGCCCAGGCTGGAATGTGGTGGCATGATCATGGCCCACTGCAACCTCAAACTCCTAGGCTCAAGTGATTCTCCTGCCTCAGCCCCCAAGTAGCTGGGACTACAAAAGCATACCACCACACATGGCTGATGCTCTTTTTAAATTTTTTGTATAGATGGGGGTATCACTATGTTGCCCAGGCTGGTCTCAAACTCCCAGCCTCAGGCAATCCTCCTATCTTGGGCTCCCAAATTACTGGGATTATAGGTGTGAGCCACCTCACCTAGCCTCAGAATTTCTTAAACAAGAGACAAAAAGCACAAAATCATAATGAAACTATCCATAATCTCTATGTTGAAGTTGAGAACTTTCTTCATCAAGAGATACCATTAAACGAGTACAAAGACAAGGCACCAACAGAGAGCAGTTTTGGTATACAGACTGCCTTCAGATGATCAGTCTACCTACTGCATAAAGAATGCCCTTGAAGGAAAAGACAGAATTCAACTAAAATCCAGGAGAGAAGAATGAGCAGTTATTTCACAGAAGAAGAGATATGAATGGCCAATAAAGAATAAAAAGATGTTCCACCTCATCAGTAATCTTGTAAATGGAAATTAAAACATTTACAACTAGACACCATTACATACCCACCAGATTGGACAAAATTAAATATAATCATACCAAGTGTTTCCACCAGCTTTTCCTCCACAGTGTCTCCTGGATCTGCCCTGCCTTTCATCGTCTTTCCTAGGAATTCTCCCTCCAGGCTACCTAACTCACTCTGCTGGTGGCTTTCTTCCCTCTGGTCTCCCTTGGCTGTAGACCAACCTGAGATTGCTTTTCTTAAGGATGTTGGTTTCACCACCCCATTTCCTTCCCTCTGACTCAAGAGGAAGATGAGCCCTTCACTTTTTAGAAATACATGAATGTTTTCAAATCTACAGTTGTCTCTCAGGTATCCACTGAAGGTTGGAGCCCTCAAGAATACCAAAATCCACAGATGCTCAAGTCCCTTATATAAAATGGTGTTCTATTTGCCTATAGCCTTCCAGCACCCTCCTGTATACTCTAAATCCTCTCTAGATTACCCATAATAGCTCATGTAAATCTATGTAAATAGTTGCAGTATTGTATTGGTTTTTTATGTGTTGGGTTTTTGTTATTATTATTATTGTTATGTTGTTGGGTTTTGTCGTTTTTTTCTTTCTAAGAAGTTTTTGATTCCTGGTTGGTTAAATCATTGGATGTGGGACCCACAGATGCAGAGAGTGACTGTATGGAAAAAAAAAAGCATCTATTGCGTTTCCAGGCAAAGCTTTCTGTCTGTTCTCCTCTCTAACCATAATCTCCTCACACTCTCAGTGTCTTCAAGCTTCCTATTCCTTTGCCTACAGTACAAGTGCTTCACATCTTAGAAAACCCGTCTCTTAATCTTCTTGCATTAGTCACCAACTCTCTACCAGGGAATGGAAGAAAACAGAGTACCCTGGTTGCCTCCATTCATTCCCCAACCCAATTTAAACTGACTTTTGGCCTCCTCACTTGACTGAAACTGCCCCTGCAGAAAGTCAGCAATGATTTTATTATTATGAAACTACATTGTATGTGCAAAAGTGTTTGTAACATAGATACATAGTTTGAGAAGCATAAATCAATGTCCGTGCCTCATGATCCCCATTACAAGTAGGATACTGTTAGTAAATTTGAAATCCCCTGAGAGCAGTAGACCACTTTACACTCCATCTCTGGTGTCCCCAGAACCTTCCCAGGGCCTTCATCATCCAGGCCTCCTATAGCCTGTTCATCTAGAATCTCGTCTTCTGCTGCGGTGGGTCAGCTAATTTATCTGACCGGTGGGGGGCGGTCAGATTACCCACTGAGGCTCATGAGAGGGCTGTCTGCCATCTCTGAAATCTGAGCTTCCAGAGACAAGTTTCCTGCCTTTGTAGTCAACCTGCAAGTGACCCAGGGCCAAGCACAGGGAAACTTAAGGAGCAGGGTAGGCATTTAGCTCTCTTTATATTTAACTTAAAAGCTATCTCCATGTTAGGGCCCATACAGTCTACTTCTATTTGCAATTCAGCTTAGTCTCATTTCCTGAGTTACCATATCCATTATCCCATAGATAACTGAATTGGACTGTTTTTCATTTCAATTGTGAGTGTTATAAAACTTTTTGTCCTGCTTTTGTGTTATTGTAGAACTCTCGTCACCTTATTATAGCTTCATTCTTTTTAAGACATTTTCCCAGTGTTTCCAATATCAGTGGAAGGCATCAGCTCTCCAGAGATTCAATGTGAGCTAAGCCGGCTTCTAATGAAATCGGCGGAAGCTATCAGTGCATATCTGAACCTAAGTCAGGGTTGTGTCCGCTTGGTTCATGGAGTGATGTTCGTGAAAAAAGGCTCATTTGGTTGGTCTACATGTTCATATTAATTAAAATCCTCCCAAAGCTAGCTACATCTATTGAAAGCCAGACATTAAAAGAAATTGACTTTAAAAACCATCCTGTTTTGAAAGTATTCCTAAAGAGCTTTGAAGCTGATTATAAGGGAGATTTCACAGCCTACCTGTTTGGCAGCCTTTCTAAGATCATGTAGCAGTGGGGACACCTTCTGGAGCTTTATAGAAGTGGCGTTTTTACACAGAAATCTCTAGACTACAGGGCTTCGAGGTAGATTCCGGGCACATTCCTCCACTACTCACCTGACAGCAAAACTGTTTCTGCAAAGTTACTTCAAGGGCAAGGTCAATGGTGTCTTGCTCTTTCTCATTCAGATTACAATCAGGACGGGTTCCTCTGCTTCCAAAGGTTCTAGACGACACATTGTATATTCCTTGTGTTGTGGGTTCCAGTTACTTTGGGAATGAAAAGACCTGCTTTGGGAGTCACTGCCCTGGGTATGGCTGATATGATGGGACCCGGGAGAAGCCCTCACCTGTGGATTGGCTGGACTCTGCAGCAAAGTCACTAAGAGCATGAGCTTTGGTGTGGATCTGACACAGCCACTGACCTGTCCTCTGAGCCTTGGTTTTGTCTCTGAAGACAGGATAATCATAGTGGTTTACTCCTCAAGCTGTTGTGAAGATTAAATTAGGCAGTGCGTATCAAGCGCTTCATAGTTCCTGGTAGGGAATAGTGATGAATACGGTCAGCTGCAGTTACTTAATTGGGGCTCTTACTTGATACAGTTGTTTTACCACTATTTTCTTCATGACCTTCTCACTACCATCTTCTAGGTCAGTGGTTCTCAGCCATGAATGCACACTGGAATCACCTTGGGAAGTTTCAAATAGGTTGAAGCCAAGTAAATCAGAATCTCTATGGTTGGGATTCAGGCTTCAGTCTTTCTTAAGGGTCCATGAAGGATCCCAATGGCCAGCCAACACTGAGAACCACCGTTCTAGAGGTTCCAATTGCAACTCCTTTTGAGAATCTTTTAAAAAGATGGTTTTCATCTCCTAAGCTCTGAGTAACTTGAGTTTCAGCCTCTCAGCAATCTCTCGTCAGTTTCACCTTAGCACACGTGGCCAGTTGGAAGTATTCTGTGGTATAATAGCATCAGAGGGCCGGCGGGCGGGGGGCTGCTTTCCATAATAGAGACATGTCTTTAGTTGCCTTCCCCTTCTCACGTGGCAGAGCTAGACCATGCTGGTAGGGAAGGCACTGGGCCAGCCCATCTGTTTCCATCTGTCATTTGCTTCCCAATGTAGGAGGATCAGCAAGTGTAGGACCACAAATCCAGACAATAAATATGGAAACATGGCAGGGACTTTGTGTTTGCACCAAGAGGGGCTTAGAAATATGCTCACTTTTAATATAATTTAAAGTAATATTATAATCTGCTCCCTTTAGAAACAGCAGTCAGGGGCTTGCCTAATCTGGAGCAGATTTGCAATGTGTAGAGACAGAGGAAGGAAGGGAGGGAGGCAGGGAGGAAGGAAGGAGAGAGGGAGGGAGGGAGGGAAGGAAGGAAGGAGGGAGGGAGGGAAGGAAGGAAGGAAGGAAGGAAGGAAGGAAGGAAGGAAGGAAGGAAGGAAGGAAGGAAGGGGATGAAGGGGTTTACAAAATGAGAGAAGCAAAGTCAGATAGCTGAGAGCAAGAATAGGAATTTGGGAAGCCACCTGATAAGATCTGATAAGTAAAGATGTGTGGTTTGCACCAGATTGTAAATTAGGAACAATGGAAATATGAGATTGGAACTGCAGGAGAAAATAATCTCAGCAATGAAATTAATTCACAGAGGCCACTAGCTCACATTCAGACCTTCAGAGTGCTGGATACTCTCAAAACTGGACCTCTGACCATGCAAGGCACCAGTGGCTACTGTGGATCACTTTCTCATTTTGATACCAGTGATATATAAGGATGATGACCAGCTTGCATGGCTAAGAATATTGACATTTTCTTTCCATACTTGAAATGTTTTCATTCTACTTGTTCGTTCTGTAATTGTTTATTGAGGGTAATTGTGCAGGGCACTGTGCTAGGGAGAATAAAACCAATCTGTATATGTTAGCTTTTGTCACACAACAAGATACTCGAAACATAATTGTCTAAACAGAAAATGTGTATTAGTTCTCATGAATCTGTGAATTGGCTAGGTGGTTTTCAAGTTGCCATTTGCATCACATTTTCGAATGCCTCGTTGGCCAAGGAAGTCAAGCCAAGCCCAGATGCAAGGCCTGAAGAAAATAGACTCCATCTGTTGATGGGAGGAGAAGCAAAGTTGTATTACAAACAGTTGTGCTTACAGGAATTGGAGGGATTACTTTTTTACAAATAGTAGACCATCTGATATAACATTTGAACAAAACAAGATCTGTATAACCCTTTTTACTACAGGGAGTTAACTGCAGTACTCCTGACTAGAACTTCATTCAACAAATGTCAGGCTTGACTCTAAGCTTGGTGTGCTGCCCAGTGCTGGAGACCGTGGGGAGAGAGGCAGATGTGGCTCCTGCCCCTGCTGATGAGTCGATTACAATGTGGGGTGTAGAAGCATGGAGATGACCCCTGAACCTGGACTTGGGGGTCAGGGAAGATGTTCCAGTGAAAGTAACATCTAAGCTAATGCTGAAAGGTTAGGTAGATGTTAACTGCTCAATGCCAGGAGGAAGAGGTGCATGAGAGCAGTCAAAGTGACTGCTGGGGTCAGTGCCAGCCTGCAGTGGCAGCTGGGGCATCAGCCCCTCTCCCTACCCATGGCTACTATCTCCCTTCCTGTCATGCCTGCCCCCAGTGCCGACCATCACTGACCCCACCTCATTGCTTCTGTATTCTTCATCATCATTGTCATCATCATCACCTGCTTCCATTGGGCACCTACACATACGCTGCGCCCACAACAGACTTCTTCCCTGTCCCTGGAGAATCCACGTTCTCTCCATCCTATTTCCTCTGCAGCAGGGGTTCTCAACCCCCCACATGACAGTACCAATTTGTGGCCTGTTAAGAACTGGGCCACACAGAAGGTGAGCGGCAGGTGAGCAAGCGAAGCTTCATCTGTATTTACAGCCACTCCCCACCACTCACATTACCACCTGAACTCCGCCTCCTGTCAGATAGGCAGCGGCATTAGATTCTCACAGGAGCACAAACCCTATTGTGAACTGCACATGTAAGGATCCCAGTTGCATGCTCCTTATGAGGATCTAATTCCTGATGATCTGTCACTGTCTCCCATCACCCCCTGAAGGGACTGTCTAGTTGTAGGAAAATAAGCTCAGGGCTCCCACTGATTCTACATGATGGTGACTTGTATAATTGTTTCATCATATATTATGATGTAATAATAATAGAAGTAAAGTGCACAATAAATGTAATGTGCTTGAATCATCCTGAAGCCATTCCCCCCACCACCCCCACCCAGTCCATGGAAAAAATTGTCTTCCATGAAACCAGTCCCTGGTGCCAAAAAGTTAGGGACCGCTGCTTTGCAAGCACCTTTCCCTCAGCCTAAACGTTCCTTCCACTCTTCACTTGAAAAGAACCATTTTTTCTTTTGTGCATAGTTAGACCATATCCTCCTCCGTGAAGACTTCTGTATGCATCCAAGACAAGTTAGCATCTCCCTTGTTTGAATTCCAAAAATGATGATAATCCTCACCAACCCCACACAAGAGCAGCTCACATTTATTGGACATTTGCTATGACCCAGCTTCCACGGGGCTCCTTACATGAACTAGGGCTCACCGCAATCAGATGCAGAGGATTCTCTTACTAACACAGCCCCCAGACCCATCGTGCACAAGTGGGGAAGCTGGAATTCAAACCCAAGCCCTCTGACCCCACAGCCTTGCTCGGAACCCTTGTGCACTGCCTGGCTCCCTGCTGGAGCACTTGTACCCTAAAGCACAGCCATTCCTGTGGCTCTGACTCTGATCCACTGGCCTCTTAGCTCCGTGAAGCAAGGGTTGGGTTTCTCAGCTTTGGAATCCTACAACACTATAGTGGATTCCCTAGAAGGAGAGCCCGAGAATGTGGTTCTTGAGGTGATTTATTGAGGGAGGGCTCTCAGGAGAAACTATAAGAAATTCAGGGAAGCAAGATAGGGCCAGAGGAAAACTTGGGGAAGATGTGATTTCAGAAGTCTAACCTCTGCCTGATTCCGTGGGGAGCTGTGGGGTGTAAATTACATCACAGTTTGTCCCACTCAGAGACAAGGAGGCTGGGCTCTCATAGTCGCCACCCCTAGCAGTCACTCCTTCCTATAAGTCATACCCTAATGAGAGGGAAGGCAGCTCAGGGTGGGTGAGGCATCTCCCATCACGCCAGGGCAATGCTCCAGAGGAAGGTACAGCCACACACACAGCACCTGGGTGCATCACCCTAATAAAGTGCACTGGCAGCACCTGCTGCAGTCATCAGTTTTTAAAAAGTATTAAACAGCATATGCAGGCCCTTCTTGTCCAGCCAGTGGCTAATTTCATCCTCTGTAGTGGACACTCCCAGAAGCCAAGTCTAATGAATGAATGAATTAGAAGTGTTTGAGTCCCCTACAGGGCTGCCCACCCCCACCACCTTTTCCCACAAGACTGCACTGCACAGACTTCAGTGGGTGTCCAGCATCCACCATCCCATCTGCAAAGATCATGGAAGCTGCAACACAGAACATCAACTGAAATACAAGCTTGTTCATTAGGGTTTTATTTTAGCACCACACTGCTTCCAGTGAAGAAAGAACAGGAAAAAAGTATGGTGGGGTTTTTTTGTTTTTTGTTTTTTTTTTAACTTTCCAGCGCAAAAGATTGTGGTGATCCTTCCCCCAGAGTTGAAAATAAACCATGAGGAGGGAAGCCACTGCCCCCAAAGCCAGTGCTGCTGATCAGTGGGTGTCTGATATGATGTGATTCTCCGGCAGCTACAGGGGCGTTTCTCTCCTGGCTTCTCCCGTGATTCTGATACGAGGAGCTCTGGAATTGGAGCAGTATCGATTGTTCCTGTTTGCTATGCACTCTCTTTTAAAAATAACTGAATCTACTCCTGTTTGGGTCAGCATACCAGGAAAGTAATCGTCTGTTCCTGAGGGTAAAAGGAAATCTGATCCAAAAACCTCTACCAACATTCTATTTCAATATTTTGGAGCAGGTTTTCCAGTTTTAATAACTTAAAGCCCTCATTATGGTAAATGTTTCACTGCCTCTTGTGGCTCAGGTGGCGAGCAGGGAGGGCTGCTCTGCCTTCCTCTGTTGATTTCCACAGAGACCTCTCACTTCCCAGTTGTCCAGGTAGCATTGTCCAGTGAGGTGTTGTTTTTCCTCAGGTATGAAGACCCTCTACAGCTTCGTATTTTTCCTTTACAGAAATTCCCATGTGCTTTCTCTTTATGCAGCACAACATCTCACAGGGGTGCAAAGGCTGGATGGGAGAGTGCTATTATGTGGGGCAGCGAGCCGGCAAAGCCTCCCCAGGCGTCTCTGCTGACCTGGGGTGATTTAATAAGTGTTCAGAATTGTCCTTGGCTGATTTTCACTGTCCCTAGCTGTTAAGGCTGCAGTGATAGCCCCATATTAATTATCAGCTCCATTCTCAGCTGTCATGTTGCCATTCCTACCCATGGCAGCTCCTAAATCTAGCTGCCCATTAGAATTGCCTGGGAAGACTGCTAAAAATCAGGACTCCTGAGACCTGCTGAATTGTAATCTGTCGGAGGACGAGGTTCAGGAATCTTTATTTTAACGACCTTCCCAGGAGATTTTTTAGCACCCAGCCCAACATGTGTTCTCTGCCCCTAATGGAGTGGTTTCAGCCAGAGAAAGTCAGCTAGAGACATCTGGCCTGAAACAAGTCAAATGGAAGCTCAGGCCAAAAATGAAAAGAGTTTTTCCATACTCTGTGACTTCTCCATGCTTTCCCATCCCCACTCTTTATCCCAGGTTGGCAGAGAGGGTGCAGGACAGTCAGATGCTGACTATTCTGCATAGTGAGTGTTCCATGCTATTCAACTGTTCTCATTCAACAGTCCACACATCCATCCATCCATCCATCCATCCATCCATCCATCCAAGCATTCAATCAATCAAACATCTGTTGAGTTTGGGCTCTATGTATGAGACCCTGTGCAATAGGGTCTGTAAAGAGGGGACACCGTGGATCCTTCTTCCATACAGTAATAAGCCCAGCCAAGATCATGCCGGCCCAGTGTTTTCCCTTCTTAAAAAGGGCAACCAGAGCTCAGCTCAGAGCCTTCACCAGGCAAGAAAATAATTACATTGATTTTTTCCGTTGTGTTGATTTTTCTAAATATGAGAGATAATACTGTGTTTTCATTTATAGTAATGACATAGCCTATTAATGAACCCCACAATGTGATATCACCCTATGCTCATTTGAATGGCTAAAATGTAAAAGACTAAATACCAAGTGTGGATGAGAATGCAGACCAACTGGAACTCTCATACAATGCAGGTAGTAGTGTAAAGTGGTACAGCGACTTTGGAAAACTGGTTGGCAGTTTCCTGTAATGTTAAACATACATATACCATACAACCCAGCAATTTGCTTCCAAGGAGTTTACCCAAGAAGAATGAAAACATATGTCTACAAAAAGACTTTTACACAGATGTTCACAGCAACTTGATTCATAGCATCTACAAGCTAGAAATAGTCGAGGTGACCATCAACAAGAAGGTGGGAAACATCCACACTATGGAATACTGCTGCAAAAAAAAAAGAACAGCTCACTGCTACATGCAACAACATGGACGGATCTCAAAAACATCACGCCAAACAGAGGAGGTCAGACACACATTCGTACATATTTCCAATTCCATTTCTATGAAAGCGTAGGCAAATTAATCTCTAGTGATATTAAGCAGATGAGTGTTTGCACAAGGCAACTTTTTAGGATGATGCAAACATTCTGTGTATTAATGTGGTGATAGTTCCACAGATGTGTATATAACTCATCAAACTGTGTGCTTACAAATCACGACGATGGTAGCGGGATGCCTGAAATTTAGGAAATGATCCTCTAGGAGGTGGTTAGAGTGGACAGGGTCCTAAAAGAAGTGCAGCTGAAATGCTGTGACACTTCCAAGGGAGGGAGATGGGCCAGTGGTGGAAGCTTCACATAGTGGATGACATTTGTGCTGAGCCTCTGAGTACAGATGGGGCCAGAATGAATATATAAGTGAAATGGATTGAAATTAACATCAAGGGCTTGAGATAGGTTGGGGAGGGGCAGAGATGAGTCCAGAAAAAGCCACGTACCAAGGAGAAACAGGAAGAATCGGGGTGACCCCACCACCTTGGCCTTTGTGACATCCAAAGACCTTTTTAATCACTGGAACCTGGACATATGGGCTTCAGCACCAGCTGGTACACTTGCTTCTTTTCCCCTGGGTTCCTCTGCTCAGAGAACTCGAGTGGCAGCACAGCTTAGTGGTGGGACCAGGACTAGGGTGTGGCAAACAAGGCACTGAGGTCACATTTAGGAGGCAAGGTCATGTAAGAAACCCGAGCCTGCACTTCCAGGCCCCTAACAGAGAGTGCTTCCCAGGCCTCAGCTGAGTCTTAGCCCTGCTTTCTGGTGATCTGGGAGCAGGATCCCCAGTGGTTCATTCATTCACGACCATGCTGACTACTTACTCCAGGCCAGGCTCTGGATTAGATACCATATTGGATACCAGTCCTCAGCGAGTCCACAGCTAGCAGGGATGGTAAAAATAAGTGTGAAAGGGGAAGCCCAGGGGGCTGTAGATACTCAGGGGAAAGAAACTGGACCGAGGCTGGTAGTCAGAAAACTTTTTAAGAGCAAGTGAAACCTTAGCTGAGATTTGAAGAAGGCAAGTTCAAGGGAGGGTGTAAGGTGGTCCCTGCTAGACCTGCCTGGTCTGGGATTTGGAGTTTGGCCTTAGAAACTGAGAGCCCACTGAGCACTGATTTGCAAAAACTGATGTCTCCTGTCTCCCCCCATTCCCTGTCCCATGCCTTGGTAGGTTTGTGACGTTGCCGAAGAAGCCCTACAGTGCCCCACTGGCCCAGATGGAGTCCATCCCAGCAACCTCAGAGACTGCCAGCTCACCAGCAATCCCCGAGATGGATTTAAATGGTTTTGTTAAGTAAGTGCAAATGCAAAGCCAACATGGATTTTTTGTGGTAGCTTTTCCTTTCTTTACACGGTCTTACATTCTCAATATTCATCCCTCATTGGTTCATTCATCCAGTCACCAGTCAACAGTTTAATGAGTGTTTTCTATGTGTAGGCCCCATAGTAGACATACAGGATAGGGAGGAGGTACCATCATGAGTCCTGGGGGACTGAGCCCTTCCTATCATTTGTCCAAGGTCTACATATGTCCAAGATCTACAGCCAGTATTGGGTCCAGGGTAGCAAGCACGAAAGGACATAACAATTTGCCAAACATTATATCCTCACAATAAAATGCTCCAATAAATAGGGAAACAACATTAAGCACATAGGGCACCCACATTGTCTGAAGAATTGCTGGAGCTTTCTAGGACTTTTTGTAAGTTGGACATGGGCTTGATGGGCCAGTAAAGAAGGGTCGAGCCCCGTGAAAAATTGACAAGTTCAGTGGCCTAGACCACATGTTTGGGGGCATAGGGCAGCAGAGCCCTGACCAGCTGACCTCTTGAGAAAGGTGTCCCTTGATTGAGAAGCCCCCTTACGTTTGGGGGTGTGGTAGAGGGAGAAGAGGAAGACAGGGCAGTTATGCACCTGAGACTGTGGTGATGACGGCCCAATGAGTGAATCTCTGCATCTCATTAAACTTCTCAGGACTATCCTTGTGGATGAAGATGCCAGGCCTGAAGAAAAAGAACCAAGAAAAACGAAAGCGTCCAGTGTGATCTCAGATGTATGGTGTCCTTTCCCTGGGGAGGGTAGGCAGGTCAAGGGTCCTTCCCATAAAACAAAGGCAGAACCAGGAGCAGAGTGGGCAGTGCAATGCTTGGGTTTAGTTGAGACAAAGCCATATAGCTTTACCCACATTTCTTCCCAGCCAAACACCCCAGAGCCAATACTCAGTGAGAGCCCAGGACACCTCAGCACATATATCTTCTCTACAATGGAAAAGCCAGTTATCCCTAAACCTTGGTGATCCTGTGATGTTCCTACACCCTACATAGAGGATACTAAAGGAAAAATATTTTCTTAATAATTTTGTAGCAAAAACAGAGGGAGCTTAAAAATTAATACCCTTAAATTCTCCTTCTAGAATGATGGCCTAAGCAAACTATTGGAGATACAAAGATGTGCATACAAAGATGCTCATTACAACATTTAGAAATAGAAAAAAATGAAAAAAATAATGAAAGATTAATTGCTTTATGTCCATGATGTGATGCAATCTTTTAAAATAGTGTTGAGCGGGATTTTCCTACAGTGTGGGTAGGAGTATGAATTGGCATAACCTCTATAACATACAACGTGGCAAGTATATCAAAATTTAAAATGCTTTGTCCCCCTTCTAGAAATTATCCTCCAGATACACCTCCGCATTTGCATAAAGCATGTAACCATCCTTGTACGCTGCAGCTTTGTTTGTAAAAGCAAGAAATATTGGAAACAACTTAATTTCACCAATAGGAGACCATCTGAATAAACTAAATTTCATCTTCACAAGGCAATACTATGAAATTCTTTTTGAAAAATGAGAAAGTTCTCTACATACTAATTTGGCACAATCTCTGATATATTAAGAAAAAATACTCAGTGCAAAACAAAACAAAGTACATTGTGTGCTACCATTTGTATAAAGAAAAATGTCTATTAAAGCAACCAACACTTATTGAGCACTGATCTAAGCTTTGGTTTGTTTGTTTGTTTGTTTTTGTTGTTGTTGTTTGTTTGTTTGTTTGTTTGTTGAGACAGAGTCTCACTCTGTTGCCCAGGCCAGAGTGAAGTGGCACCATCTTGGCTCACTGCAACCTCTGCCTCCTGGGTTCAAGCGATTCTCATGCTTCAGCCTCCCGAATAGCTGGGATTACAGGCACCTGCCACCATGCCTGGCTAATTTTTGTATTTCAGTAGAGACAGGGTTTCACCATGTTGCCTGGGGTGAAACTGAACTTGAACATCTGAGCTCAGGCAATCCACCTGCCTCAGCCTCCCAAAGTCCTGGGATTACAGCCGTGAGCCACAGCTCCAGCAAAGCAGTTTTTTACATTAACTGTTTTACTTCTCCCAGCACCCCTGTGAGGTGGGTACCACCATCTTTCCCCATTTTACCAATGCAGGGACATGTGCATCAAGCCAGGGAGCTAGAAGACTTGACCATCTGGCTTACTCTTAGCTACTGTGTTACCTCTCAAATAGTTACATAGGTATCTTTGCTTGTGCTTGGAATATCTCTGGAATTTAATCTTCATGAGGGCAGGAATTTTTTTCTGTTTTGTTCACTATCATATCCTCAGGATATAGAACTGGTTCTTAGTAAGTCCCCAGTAAATATCAGCTGAATGAAGAGGAATAACTAATTGAACATATAGGAAACTGGACAGTGGGTACCTTAGGAGGGGGGAACCGGAGAACTGTAGGGATAGGAGTCTTTTTTAAAAAAATTTTTACCGTATATCCTTTTGAATGTTTTAAATTTGTATCGTGTACAATCAACTTTCTAAAATACTTTAAGTGATGTTTGTGAAGAATGTTCAGTCATATGGAAGATGGCACTCATATTAGGTCAACTGAAAAATCAGAATACAAGTATATATGCACACATAATACACAGTCTATATATACATATATATTTATAATATATTTTATATATACATATATACCTATATAATATATAATATATTTTATATACACATATATAATATATTTTATATACACATATATAATATATAATAATATTTATCTACAGTATAACCTGAGATGGATTTTTCTTTCTTTCCTTGGAGCTTTCTGTATTTTAAAATTTTTTTAAAATGAGTATGTGTGAGTATGTAAAACATTTGTCTTTTAAATGTTAATTCTTCTTTTTCTATTTTCAAAGATGCTTGTCATAGAAAACTCAAGAATAGACCAGAAACACTGGTTCACGCCTGTAACCCCAGTACTTTGGGACCCAAGGCAGGAGGATGGCTTGAGGCCAGGAGTTCAAGACCAGCCTGGGCAATATAACGAGACCCCAGGGTGTGGTGGTACACGCCTGCAGTCCTAGCTACTTTAGGGAAGCTGAGGTGGGAAGATCACTTGAACCCAGGCATTCGAGGCTGCAGTGAGCTCTGATCATGCCACTGCACTCCAGCCTGGGTGACAGTGACAGACACCTTGTCTCAAAAATAAAATATATGTGTACAAATATATGTACGTATGTGTACATATAAACTCAAGAATACAGAAAAATTAAAGCAAACATCCTCAAAATTCCTATCTTCTTTCTACCCCACTGAGAAAAATTCTAATGAAATTCTTAGCAAACAACTTCCCAGATATTTCTATTTGCCTATGCAAATCTCTGAAGGAATTTACACACACACACCTTCAGACACATGAGGCATATGTAATTTCACATGAATGGAACTGTTTTCACTCAATAATATATTGTGCGCATCATTCCCATCCATAAATATACATGCATTATCCTTCATGGATAGACGTACCACACACACTTCCTTTAAAGTGACCACCTATTGATGGGCACCGAGTTGTCTTCCAAAGTTTTGCTGTTATAAATAATGCTGCCATAAACATCCTTGTGTGTACATTATAGTCACTTGCTTAATTATCTCCCTGGGGAAAAAATGTACTATTTTTATAATCGTATACAACATACTTTATTTTTCTGTCAATTGATGATCCATTTTGAATGCTTGCCAGCTTTTCCTCACATCTTTAATTTCTAGGAAATAAAAATTAGCTCTGCTGAAATAGAAAGAATATACTCAAGCCAGAGCCAGGTTGAGGATCAGGAATCCCTACAGACCTGTGAACAGAATGAGATGCTTTCCATCGGGATAGAAGAAGTAAGTGACACGGTGTGAATCCTGACCTTATCAGACACTAACTTTTCTTTCTAACTGAGCACCTGCCCCACATTAGAAACTTAAATCTCACCAGAGTACTGTTACCATCATTACCATTGTGTGTTTTCAGGGTGCCGGGCTACCTTCTATCAAATGAGTTAAAGACTGGAATTAATGTGTAAATTGACATAACTTTCACTTACCCTTGGCAGGCATTCATCCCATCAGCTGCTCTCTTATAGAATGACTTTCTCTGCAGGTGTTTGATATTTTGCCCCTGTTTGGAGTGTTGCAGCCACACAGTAGCCACCAAATGTCATTCACCTTCTATGGACACTCTAACATCATTGCACAAGCTAAAGCTCTGTGTGAAGTGGAAGAAGGACCCACCTACGAAATAACACTAAAGGGAGAGGCGTCCCTGGTCAACTATTCCTTTGACACCAAGGATATTCACTATGGATTACAGGTATCGCAAACCATCGGGTGGAGATTTTCTGGTTTTGCCTTAAGCATCTTAAACAAATCTCTCCTGAACCCCAGTCATCGTAGTCTTGCCATCACCCCTGTCCTTGATCTCCCATCTGCCTCCCTAACCCTGACCATCCTCCTGCTGCCAACTGTTTGCCAGATACTTGCATTTGCTTTTCTTATTGTCTCCTGAAACTGAGCATGTTAGATGCTCAAGGTCACTTCTTCACTTTCAACCCAGGAGCCTGTTCCAACTTCTGCATTTCTTTCAATAGCACTACCATTTTCTCCACCCTTGGGTTCACAATCTCCAAGGCTTTTCCTCTGCACTCTCTCCTTCACCTCTCCACATCCTTCTAAGCATCCAGGGTTTGCTGACTCATCACCAGGGTCCTTCTCTGAGTCAGTTTTCTCTTCCCATTGCCACTGATATCACACTGCAGGGTCTCATCAAGCCATGCCTAAATTATTATAGGAGTTCCTCCCACACTGTAATGTGCATATGAATCACCTGGGAGTCTTGTTCAAGTGCAGATTCTGATTTAGTAAGTCCAGCGACATTTTCCAAAATGGTGTTGTCATCCCATCAGTCCCTGACCAATTAAGCCTAGCAGCATTTGGCAAAGCAACGTGATATTCACCAAAGAGCATGGTTTCGTATTCCAGTTTCACTTCCTCTTCATATTCCGGTTTCACTTCCTCTTCGTATTCTGGTTTTACTTCCTCTTCGGATTCCAGTTTTACTTCCTCCTGACTGCATGATCTTGGACACATCACCTCTCCAAGCCTCAGTGTCCCTCATCTGTAAGGTGGGAATGGAGTAGCAGGCCTATCCCACCAGGAGTTGTCCTTGCTTAAAGCGTCTGGTCAGTGCTGTGCTGGATCAGAGTTGGCTATCCGTTGTCATGAGTTCCTTTGGGTCAGAGCCCATTCCTCCACCTGGGTGAGGCTATCCTAAGCCTCTGTATTAACTGGTGATCTTTACACTGTAAGTTTTACTTCCCATAATTCCCTATTATAGTCCCTACATTTCATTGTGGCCAAGCTGGTCTATGCACTGGCCCCAGTGCACCCCAGCCTTTCATGAGGTTACACTTTCTCTTACCTTATCTTTCCCATCCTCCACTCTACCAAGCCCAAACCTCTATATCCCATAAGACCCAGCTCAGCTCCTTCCACAGTTATCTTTTACTTTACATTCCCTTGGCACTTAATGATAATCTTTGCTATAATATAATATACTTTCCCATTTTTGTTTTGGAATAATTGTCAATTCCATCAGTACACATTCTCTTCCCAATCAGATTTTGTGTTATGCACTTGGAGACCATATCTCCTACCAAATTTCAATGAGGATTGAATCTCCATTACATAGCTCCTTCATGTATAATTACTGAATCGTGCGCATGCATGTGTGTTTATAGATCAAAGATTGTGCCTAAAATCTGATTCACCTAGCACCTACTGAGACCATCTCCATGATGCTGACCAAATAGAATTCTCTTTCCTTCTTCGTCTCCAGGGTCCTTTGGGCACTTGGTTTTGGCTCCTCTGAGTATAGTCCTTGAAGCAGTCAGTCCTCACCCTAGCTTTTCCTAAGGACCCCCAAAGCGGCCTGTTTGTGGTTATTGGGCCTGCTAACCCAGCTGGTGAATTATGTTAGCAAAATTCCAAGAAAAAGAACATGACTGGCCTGTTGCACCCATGGTTCTCCATCTGAATGGAAAAATTCATTCTAGAACATTCTAAACTCAAATCTTTTGTTTTTCTTACAGTACAGAATCCAGAAGGCAAATGTTTTTAATGTAGAAATCTTACTTTAAGATTCTCTATTACAAATTCCTGTAATGAAAAAACTGAGACCCAGGAAGGTGAAATGCTCAGCCCAACAGCCATACCTAAACTAAATCGGTTCTTAGAAGAACTAAGAGCCAGGTTTCCAGAGTCTAGTGCCCCAGTAGGCATTTGTTGTGATGCTGAGATGTAGATTGACCAGTCTTTATATCAGGAGCTGTCACACCTTTATCTATGAGGCGTGTTTCTGCACCTTTCTCACGATCAAAGCCACGTCCCAAGAGTGGGTGGCAAAGGAGTCACTCATCTCCTTCTCTTTCAAGCTGTTTGACCACGTCACAGAGAGGGAAATCACGCTGACGAACACGGGGAAAGTCGGCTTTGAGTTCAAAGTTCTGACTGACCCCCAGTCTTCTCCAGACAACCTTCTCCCTGGAGTGCCACTAATCCTGCCTCTCTCCGTAAGTAAACAGTGGGAGGGGCCCGAATTCAAACCTACAAGTCCCACCCCGATGCAGGTGAGTATTCATGGCCAGGATTACAAGTGTGACTTTTTCTTTTTATTAAAACTGAAGAACTCTCAGAAGCAGAAAAAAAATAATAATAAATCCAAGCCACTTCACTCACTTATTAAACAAATATTTAGTCCCTCAGTAGCCAGTTTCCAGGCACCAGGGATATAGCAATCAACAAGACAAATGCAACGCATGGATTTATTTTCCATGATAATGAGACTAGTTTATTTCCACCGATACACTGCCCTTGTAATTCCCAAGGGCTTCCTCTCCACTGACTTCAGCAGGTGTGAAACACCAGCAGACTGCGCTGAGCCAAACTGGTTTCAGAAGCAAACAGAGAAAGTGATTCCTTGTTCGTATTATGTTGATCGACCAGTTTTAAGGAACATTTGCTGAATTTTTCTCATTATGAAAATAGCACATAATTGTTATAGAAAAAAATGGAAAATATTTTTAAAGTATAATTATTCATAATCTTGTAAATCCAAAGATAATGAGCACCATCGTCTTTGATGATAAAGTCTGTTCTTCCCCTAAATTATCTCACATATTTGGGTTTACTGCTGGTCTCTTTATTCTTCATTGCTCTGTCTGTCCCTACATTAATGCTATACTATTTTAGTTGCTATGGCTTTAAAAATACATCTTAATATCTGTTAGGTCAACTCCCCTTTTGGTTTTTTCCCAATTTGTCTTAGCTAATCTTTTGAATTCACTTTTTTTGGTTTTTTGTTTTTTTGTTTTTCTTTTTGAGACCAGGTCTGGCTCTGTCGCCTAGACTGGAGTACAGATCTCAACTCCCTGCAACTGCTGCCTCCTGGGCTCAAGCAATCCTCCCACCTTAGCCACCCAAGTAGCTGGGACCACAGGCATGCACCACCACACCCAGCTAATTTTTGTGTTTATTTTATTTATTTATTTATTTATTTATTTATTTATTTATTTTAGAGACAGGGTCTTGCCATGTTGCCCAGGCTGGTCTTGAACTCCTGAACGCATCCCAAAGTGCTGGGATTACAGGCGTGAGTCCCATCTCACCCGGCCCAAATTCACTCTTGTGTTTTGTTTCTCTAACTTCCTGACTTGAATGCCTACTTTTATTTTTTTTCTTAGTTAATAATGAAAAAACGTAAGGCTATCCATTTGCCTAAGGACACCTTTAGCCTTATCCCTTATATTTTAAGAAAATTACAGACAAAGTAGATGTCAATTTTATGTGTTTTATACATGTTAATATTTAACTATTATAATTTTCATTATCTAAATTATAGTTGTCTTAAATTATAGTTTTACTTACAAGTGTAATTTAAAATACATTTTTCTTTATTTAATTTCCAAATGATTAAGATTTTTGCTTTTGTTATTTAAATTGTTACTAATATTGAGGTTTTTTTGAATCATGATCAGATAATATGGTCCTCTAAATTCCTACTTAGTGAATTTATTAATATATTTTAATGACCTAAAGTGATTTTTAATACTAATAAATGTTTGAAAATAATGTTACCTGGGCTATAGAATCCAGATTATCATATCTGGAATCTCTACTAAATTAACCTGAATAATTATCACATTAAAATCTTCTGTATCTTTTTCTGTTTAATTTTTCTAAGACTCAAGAGTGGTATATAAAACTTTTGTCCATTTCTCTATTGTTTTCTACAAATACATGCACCTTTTTGTTTTATACTCTTTTGTTTCTGTGTTGACACAGAAGATCTCATGACTATTAAGTGTTCATCATGGACTGTGTGTTCTGTCTGCCTTCAGTTGCCTTCTTGTTCCCTTTGAATGCTCTGCTTTGAATTCCGCTTTGTTCGGTCTTAATATTGTGATTGCTGCTTTCTTTTTGCGTTACATAATTTGCCCATAGTCTATGTCATTTTGTTTTAGGCTTATCATTCATAAAACATATGTATTGGGATTTTGTTTTTTAATCTACTCTGAGAGTCCTTAAGTTTCAGTAGGAACGTTTGACACATTCTTATGATTAGCAAAACTGAAATGCTTGCTATTATTTCTTTCGTCGTATTTCATTTGTCTATTTTTAAAATTTCCTTAGAGTTTTGTTTCTATTCCATCTTTGTATCTATCATAACTGCTATGTTTTCCTTGCCCTTTTCTAAAGTTTTTTAAAGCATTTGAATTTACATTGCTGCAGTTATTGTAAATTGGTAACAACTCTGTAGAGAATAATTTGGCCTTATCTATCAAAATTACCCTTTGACCCAGCAATTTCATTTCTAAGAATTTATTCTACATACGTTTTCCCACATTTGCAAAACGATGTGTTTATAAGATTATTTCCTATATAATCTGTAATGGCAATAGCAAAAGGTCAGAAACAAACTAAATGTCTGTCAGTAGGAAACTAGTTTTTAAAAATATATTAAAACTATGTAATGGAATAATACATAGCAACTAAAAAGGATGGAGCAGCTCTAGATGTACTAATATTTAATTAATTGTAAAATATATTGTTAGGTAAAATGAAAGGAAAAGGAAGACCAAAAAAACTCTATATGCTACCATCTGCATTTAAATATACATATATTGCTGGGTTCACTTAGCTAACATTTTACTTACAATTTTTGTACCTTTGTTAAGTGATCGTTGGTTCATAAATTTCCTTCTTCATGCTGCATTTGATCAGTTTGGATATCAGAATAAAAAAATGGGCGTTTCTGTCTTTTCTATTTCCTGAATGGCTCGTAGACTAAATTGATTATATGTTTTTTGAAGGAGTGGCAGAACTTGCTTCTAATGCCGTATATTCCTTTGTCAGGGTAATTATCTTCATTTTTCAGCTTCTATATAGGATACAGATCACTCCAGGGTTTTTACATTTCGTTATTCATATTTTTCTAGGACATTGTTAATTTCACAAAAATGTTTTAATATATTGACATAAAGTTTTCTCATAATCGTGTATGATTTATGTACTATTTTACTATATATTTATGAACCATTTTTCTTTTTACATTTTTGGTGACTTTTCTCCTTATCTTCTTAATCAGTCTTGCCAGTTTTGTGTATTTTATTCATCTTTTTTCAAAAAACCAGTTTTTAGATGTATGAAGCTCTTCTGTTTCTTTGCACTCTATTTCATTAAATCTCTTACTCCTTTCCTTCTTTTTTTAGGTTTACTCTGTCATTATCGTTGTTGTTTTAAGTAATTTAATGAGTTGAGCCTGTAGCACATTCGTTTTCCCTTTCCTGGTCTTTCTACTGCATAGGGCTTTATCAGTTCACATCAAGAGCAGGCATTGAAAGTTTACTACCTTCCTGGAGTTCCTGAGGTCTTTAAAAGGAGTTTCCAGATACAGATCGCCCACCTGGACCCAGAAAATATCACTCTGAGTGGAGAGGGAATCTTTCCCCAAATCTGCCTCGATCTCCCCAGGAACCTCACAGGTACTACTTCACACTGGAGTAGTTCCCCACTGGGGGACAAAACGAACATTTTAACTTTGTTTATTGGAAGGTTGCTGGCTACTTACTTTATTTGCTTGGAAATCCCCAGTGGTTCTCTTCCATGTCATTCGTCAATTGCCAAATTGGTGACCTGAGTTTGCCAAGATAAGAAATGGTCTATGGCAGCCCCAAATGAAGAACCGTGGCCAATTTGGCCATTATTGAATTACTGACAGAGGGATCAGGAAATTTACCTCCAAAGGCTTTTCCTCCTCCCATGTACTTTCCTTCTGGCCCCAGTCTCCTTTCCCTGTGACATTCTCCTAGACACCACTGGGAAGGTGAGAGCCAATGAGCTTCCAGGCATAGAATTCTCAAAGTATAAACTGCACAGAAAGGCAGACACAGATTCTGAGCCCTTATGTTGGCATTACACAGGGTGAAGTCTAAATTAGACTTTAGTAATTGTCTTCCCACTTACATTTTCCGGTTGTATCTGGACCCCAGGACTAGCCTTTTGTACCAGAATATTTCTGTCTTGGCGGATTCCAAACCCCAGCTGAGCAGCCCTTTTAGCTATAGACTGTCTCTGGCTCTTTGTTCCTGACGTCAGTTATAGGACGATGGGTCAGGGAAACCTCTCACTCTTTATGAATATCTCTTCAAGCTCCTTGAAATCTACTTTCCCCAGAAAGCTTCAGACTAAGTCCTCCCACCCAGCCTTTCCTCTTACCCCATTCCCTGAAGTCACTAACTCTCCTGTTTATAATCATCCACTGAATTCTAATTGTCTGCTCCCTGAAAACTTGAAAAAATATATATATGTGTGTGTATATATATGTGTGTGTGTGTGTGTATATATGTGTGTGTGTGTATATATATGTGTGTGTATATATATATACACACACAACACCCTGTCTCTATTTTAAAAAGGTCTCGCTCTGTTACCCAGGCTGAAATACAGTGGTGCAATCGTAGCTCACCGTAATCTTAACTCTTAGGCTCAAGGGATCCTCCCGCCTCAGCCTCCTGAGTAGCTGGGACTACAAGTGTGCACTGCCGTGCCTGGCTAATTTATTTTATTTTATTTTTTTAAGAAGGGATCTCACTTTGTTACCCAGGCTAGTCTTGAATTCCTGGTCTCAGGTGATCCTCCCATCTCAGTCTGCCAAAGCACTAGGATTACAGGTGTTGAGCCACAGTGCCTGGCAATAAATGTCACTAACACTAAGACCATGTTACACTCTCATACATAGAGTTCCAGCCAGATGAGGGTTACTCCAGCTCCACGTATAATTTTCGGGAAGGAAAACCTTTGCCATACGGTTGAAAACTGGGCACCAAGCTGGCCTCATCAGGGCAGTAGACATGGTTTGGCCAGTAAGGGCTTTAAAATAATTTAAACTTGAACACCATTAGTTGGGTCTTCTGTTCTCCAGCTCACTATATTCACAGCATTTCCTACTGTTTTATAATAGGCTTTTTAAAATTTTTTTATTTATGTATTTATGCATTTATGTATGTATTTATTTATTTATTTATTTATACAGATTCTTGCTCTGTCACCTAGGCTGGAGTTCAGTGGCAGGATCTCAGCTCACTGCAACCTCCACCTCCAGGGCTCAAGCGATTCTTATGCCTCAGACTCCCCAGTAGCTGGGATTACAGCCACGCACCACCATGCCCAGCTAATTTTTTGTATTTTTTGTAGAGATGGGGTTTGCCATGTTGCCCAGGCTTGTCTTGAACTCCTGAGCTCAGGCAGTTCACCTGCCTCAGCCTCACAAAGTGCTAGGATTACAGGCGTGAGCCACCACACCTGGCCTATAGTAGGCATTTTAAATAACTTTCCTACCTTACCTTTCAAAGTATTTGAATTTGCAATGGCATAGTGGTAAATTCAGGTGGGAATCTCTCCACTGATTACCTACCCTCCCTGATTCAGGATGATGTGGCATATTTAGTGTTAATTAAAGCAAATTGACCCAAACATATTTTTTGTTAATTGAGATTTAATAAACGTAAAAAGTAGCTTAAAGGGTGACTGGCTGGCTGGGTTTGTCCAGCACTGGGAGAGCTCCAGGGTGTGGGGGTTTAAGTGCTAGAACCAAGAAAGCCCCAAGCAAGCCAGGATCAAGTGGGTCACCCTACGAGTGGCTTCGAATGTTACTGCCTTCAAGTTCTGGAGAACCAGCCAGTCATTCAGTAAAGCCTAATCTCATTGAACTCAGTGAGGTCTCTGATACAAATTCAACTCTCAAATCACCTCACCCTCTGAAGCAGGGAAAGCAGGGCAGACGAAGTATCCAAAAGTCCACTTCCCTTCCCACCTTACCAGGGGCTGAGAGTGTGTGTTTGGGACATCATTCATATTTTTCTGACCTTCCTGATTCTGCTCTCCTTCCATCCCCCACTCCCTACCCCGGCACAGCGAATGAAAAGTATGAAACGTTCTTGAATCAAGCCAGGAAAAACACAGACAAAGACTATAACAAATGTGAAACGCTCGATCACTTTGACATAATAACTGAGGAAGTGCCAGAGGATGAGCCTGCTGAGGTAAGGCAGCTCCGGGTGCGCAGGATGCCTTTGCAGAAGGGCGGTGTGTGCAGAGTGCACAGGAGGTGTGTGCAGAAGGGCGCTGTGTGCAGAGTATGTGGGGTGCATGTGCAGAAGGGCGCTGTGTGCAGAGTATGTGGGGTGCATGTGCAGAAGGGCGCTGTGTGCAGAAGCCCAGGGGCAAGAACTTGGTCTCTGAGGTACAGAAAGGAGAAAGACAGAGATAAGGCAAAGAAGCAGGAAGCTAGGAGAGGCAAGATGAGCCCAGGAGGTGAGCTATCAGGTGACTGACCTATTAAGGTTTTTGGACTTCATCCTGAGGGCAACCAGAGGTGTGGCCTAATCGACTTCGCATCTTTAAGAGATCCCTCTGGCTGCCTTGCAGAGCTCTGAGGGGACAGGAACTTGGGGATGATGAGAGTAGATTCGAGAGATCAGTTTTTTAGAAGCTGTCGGAGGGCCAGGTGCAGTGGCTCATTCCTATAATCGCATTACTTTGGGAAGCCAAGGATGGCCTGAGGCCAGGAATTTGAGACCGGCCTGGGCAACATGGTGAAACTCCATCTCTACAATTTTTTTTAAGCTGGTGGAGTAATTCTAGGTGAGAGATGGTGGTGCTGTAAGCAATGGTGATGACAGTGGGGACAGGGCGAACTGGTTCAAGGAATATTCCAGAAATGGAATGGTCAAGACTTAGGCATTGACTGGATATGGGCGTGGGGTTGAGGGGACCTCTAAGTCTTACTTGGATGACAAGGTAAGGAGAGGGGACTGAGACAGGAAACTCAGGAGGAGAAGTGAGGTCTTGGTGGGAGGAGAGGGAAAGGAAAGGAGTTCGGCTGCTTCCCGTGGCTACCGAATGTGAGATTTCTGTGTATCATCTGCGAAGAGCAGCCAGTAGGGAACCGGAACCACTGCTGGGCACCTCGGAGAGAGAGAGGTTGGAGAAAGTGACTTGAGAGTCATCAGATGATCATTGCAATCACAGGAAATGGGGAGATTCCCTAGGAAGTGTGTCTAGTGAGCAGGAAAAAAGGCACATTCAGAATGGAGCCCCCAAATACCCCAGCATCTGAGTGGGGGAGAGGGGTGGCCAAAAGGTTCTGGAAAAGTCAGGAGCATGTGGTGCCACAGAGGTGGGAGCCAAGTGAGGGTCTCTGGAGGAGAGAGCTTCTCAGCTTATAAATAAAGGATGGGATAGGAAGGGAAAATCCCAATATGTCCTCCCTCATCACCCCTGAAAGTCCTGTTTTAACAGTCTATTCCTGACCATGACAGCTGCCATCCCCCTGTGCTCTTCTTTACAAATGCAAATGTGCATGAGAATATGTTCTAAGGAAGAATCATATATGTGGCTAGAGAGCCCTTAGGTTGGTTAAGAGGCAGCTCTAATGTAGGGGAGAACGGTGTCATGGGAGAGACTGGGAGCACCAAAGCCCACTGGCGATTATTTGTTTTGCAGAAGCCTGGTTCAAGTACCAGATGCTAAAAGTGAACCTTAGCACCAAGGATGATCATAATTAGTAACATCAGTTACCACTTATTGGACTCATACTAAGCCTGTGCCACACTGTTAACCTGCACTGTTGTCTTGTTAAATCCTCCCACAATGAGGGTCGGGGGAGAATGATGCCGCTGTCATCTAAATTTTAGTTTTACAGAAGTGAAGTGCATGTCCCAAGGCAAGTACAGAGCTAGGATTTGAACCCAGGCCTGCCCAGCTGCTAAGATGGTCTCTTAGCCTCTGCCTTCTCCTGCCAGCCCCGGGCTGCCCACTGGAAGCAATGATGTGTCTCCACCTGCTTACTGGGTTCCCAGGCTGCACCTTATCAAAGCCTAGGAGAGCAGTGGGGTGGGGTTTCTGTGAATATGATGGTAAGTGCAGAGCCAAGCTGGTCCCCTTGAGTAGGGCAGGGTGGACCACTCATGGCTCAGGAGCCAAGTACAGAGTTGGCTTTGTTGCTCTAGAATCCGGACAACTGGGAGGGCTGTCAGCAGACCCTGCTCCTCTCCCAATTTGTCACACTTCCACTCTCACCTCCTGTGCTTCACTGGGCCATGGCACACATTAACCTTCCCTGCTGGGCCCTAGACCTAGCTAAGGATTAGCCCTTTGCAAACAGTATTTGTCAACCTTTTCCATTATCACTCCCATTTTTATTTGTTATATATAAAATGGAATCTCCTTGAATAGTTTGATATATACTTTTTAACTTTTTATTTTGAAATAATTATAGATTTACAGGGAATTTTTTTTTAAAAAAAGGGTTTTCCCAACAATAACATCTCGTATAACTATAGTACAACATCAAATCCATGAAATTGACGTTGGTACAGGTCACAGAGCTTATTCAGATTTCACCACTTTTCTATGCGTGTGTGTATGTGTGTGGTGCAGTTCTGTGCAATGTTATCACATGTAGATTTGTGAACCCACCACTGCCAATTAAGATGCAGAACTATTCCGTTACCACAAGGATTCCTCATGCTTCCTGGGGAAATAAAATAAAAAACAAAATCTCCTTCCAACCCAGAAAATCTATCCACAAAGGTAGAAGAGAAAGAAAACAATTTTATTGTTGAATAAGCATTAAACCAGAATGTAATGCACATCACAGGCAATCTGCTGAGAGATTGCAAAGACAGAAGGAAGTCTGCCCCTCCTATAGAGCCAACCAGATCCAAGCCATTTCATTCATGTTCTGAGTAAATAATGGCTAGTCTCAAGTAAGAGGACTTGACACCATCATTTGTCACACATAGTTTATCCTAAATCGACATGGTAATGGAGGTGACCAACTGTGTTAGCTAATTGGCTTTATCCAAAGGAAAAACAAACTTATCTTTCTAGCAGGGCCCCATGGACGCTAGGCTCCCATCCTGTCCCAGAAACTGGGACTAGGGACTTCCTCTTCCTTGTTAATTACATGTCAAAGAGATGGTTCCCAGGTTCTTGAGAAAGACACTTCTGGGTCCTAAAGCTGGCAAGAGGCTTATTTCACTTTTTAAAAGATTTATCTACATTTCGAAGAGACAACATTTCAAAGAACTTAAAATTACAGATGTTCTAAACTAAATACTCTAAGCAAAGGGGAGGAGGAGAAGTCTCTTCCCTTATTTTCAACAAGGAGAACTAAGCCTCATTTTCCATTTGTTTTTGGCCTTACATGTGACTAGGTTATAACCACACCCACCCCTCTCTCCCTGTCCCTTACCTCTGGCAGCCACTCATCTGTTCTCCATCTTGAGCCTTTTATTATTTCAAGAATGTTATATAAATGGAATCATACAGCACATCACCTTTTGAGATTCACTTTTTTCATCCCACATAATGCCCTTATTATAATCCATTCAAATTGTGCACCTCAATAATTCATTCCCCGCCGGGCGCGGTGGCTCACGCCTGTAATCCCAGCACTTTGGGAGGCTGAGACGGGTGGATCACAAGGTCAGGAGATCGAGACCATCCTGGCTAACACAGTGAAACCCCATCTCTACTAAAAATACAAAAATTAGCCGGGCGCGGTGGCGGGCGCCTGTAGTCCCAGCTACTCGGGAGGCTGAGACAGGAGAATGGCGTGAACCCGAGAGGCGGAGCTTGCAGTGAGTGGAGATTGCGCCACTGCACTCCAACCTGGGGGACAGAGCGAGACTCCATCTCAAAAAAATAAAATAATAATAATAATAATAATAATAATAATAATTCATTCCCTTTTACTGCTGAGTATTCCATGGTATGGATATACTGATTTGCTTACCCTCCCCACACCCTTCCCAGGAAAAATTTAATGCCTTAAACATACTGTGTATCTGTTTCTGTTCTGTAGCCCTTTGGGGGTCACAAATCATTGTAATATTTAAGATATTTTCCACCACCCTCCAAGAGCTAATTTTTGCCTCTTTGGGGGTGATATTGTCCCTGTTGAGAATGCATGTTCCTAAAGAATTTGCTGACTTGCTCCTCTTTCTTGCTTCAGGTAAGTGCTCATCTCCAGATGGAGGTAGAAAGACTTGTAGTCCAAAGCTATGTCCTAGAACATGAGAAAACAACCACCGCCGATCCTTTGGATGACACCTGCTTCAGCCATCGGAGTCGCCGCAAACTGGCCAAGTGAGTGGTTTCCAGTGACCGCCCTTCTGTGCTGTGCTTGTTTCAGAGTGTATCAGAGCAGGCAGTGCTACCTCGTGCAGCTCCCTGAAACACTGGCTGATCATCTCGGAATGAAATCCACTCATCTCAGTTACCCGCCATCCCCTAGCATCAAGCCAGCCGGGCAGGTTTCTGCCTCTTCAAGTGAGAACAATACCGCTATGTCGAATGGACAGGCTCCGCTTCAGGTCTATAAGGGCCCACACTGAACGTGTTCTGAGATAATGGCCAAAACAGCGATGTGAATCTCTGGGGGAGTTAACATTGTTTCTAGTCTCTGTTTGGGTAGCCATTCGTTGTTCTCCACTCTGGAGAATAAAATTGTGCACAAGAGGTAGAAAAAAAAAAAATCAGACTCTTTCACTTTTGGCAAAGTAGCCTTCCAGGTTTGAAAGGGACTAGTAAGTCTATTAACCATTTCAGAGTCCAGCTGCCAGAGTACATCCTGGACTTTGGCTACATCATCCTTGGTGACGTCCGAACCCACATCATCAAGATCACCAACACCAGTCACTTTCCAGTGTCATTCCACGCAGACAAGCGTGTCCTTCATGAGACAGGTACCCAGGCTGGGGAGACCCTTTCCTATTGCACTTGGTCATTTCTCACAAGGAACCCATCAGTACTGTCCTCCTGGAACAGCATTTGTGCCTCTGGGATCAGCTAAAAGGATTCTTGGGCTATTCAGTGATCCTTTGAGTAGTCATTCTGACCCAGTGGGGGCTTTCTCTAGAGCAGCTCTTGTTTGCTGTTTCTCTTTCCCACTAAGAAATTTTTTTTGTTTTGGTCCAGGATTCAGTACCAACCTAGATCGTGTAAAGAATCTGCCTCATTGTGAAACGGAAATATTTGAAGTGAGATTTGACTCACAGGGGGCCAATCTTCCTGTTGGAAGCAAAGAAGTCATTCTGCCCATCAAGGTACAAGGCACCGCTGGGCCCACCCGGCCCTGCAGGTTTCCAGCTCTGCTTGCTGATCGCCCTAAGATAATCCAGTTATTATGTCAGACTTGTGATTCTTGTTTTCCCCAAACCCATGCCACATGATAACTGCAGTTTATACCCTCTCCAGGTGGTTGGAGGGCCAACAGTTCACATCCGTCTCCAAGCCAAGGTGACCATTCCAACCATGACTCTCTCTCATGGAAAAGTGGACTTTGCCACAATTCAGTGTGGACAGTGCCTGGTGGAAACTATTCAGCTTTCCAATCATCTCCAAGTGCCTTGTGAATGGTTTGTCCAGAGCCAAAAGCCTGTTGACAAGGTAAACGAACTGTGGCCCATTGGTCCTCCTTTCTCCATCTCCATTTCAGCCAGATTTGTAACTCTAGGCCTTGGCGCTCATCATTTCAACCTCCTGCTCAAAGACTCAGTGGCAACAGTTGCCTCCTGAATAAAACTTGGGCCCTTAGCCCAGCGCTTGAGGTCCTATCAGGCCATGCTGTCAGGTGGAATGTCTTATTCATCCTTGTACCTCTGGTATCTACACATTCCCTGACACCTGAGAGGTACTCAGGAAATGTGGGTTGTGTGAGTGGAAGGTAAATGAGCTCATTTTCCGTAGAAGGTGATCTAATTGTCTAATATGTGTAAACCAGCTGGAGAAACACATGCCGAAGTACTTAAGACAGAAACTACGTGCTGAATTAAAGCCAAAGACACGGATCTTCGAAATCCAGCCCATTTCTGGAGTCCTGGATCCTGGTGAGAAGTCCAACGTGCAGGTGAAATTCATGCCAAAAGAAGAGGTGAGCTTTAAAGAAACATGGCTTCATTTCGATTCTCTGGACCTCTTTGAGCTTTACTCAAAGTCCATGCTTGTTTGGGTCTCAAGGGAAGCTTTGAGTGACCTGTGCCTGGCTTTTCTGAATATGGCATCTCAAGCACTTCTGGTTCACATAGGAGCTGTGTGGCCTGGTGGTCTGGAATCAACGGACTAAAATATCAATTTTTATCAGAAGGCCGGGTTTAGTAGCCTTCTGCCTCTGCACACTTACATGCTGTGTGTCTTTGAGGAAATTACTTAGCCTCATTCAGTCTCAGTTCACTCATAAATAAAATAAAAAATAGTAATATTGTATATCAAAAGTCCCTTATTGAAATTCTGAAACCCAATAAGATCCAAAGCTAGGGGTGGGGGGTTTGAGATTTCATAAGCTTTAGACCACAACTCATTTGGCAGAAAAATCTCATCTGAATTGACATGAGACCATTTAACCTTTATTTGTACCACTTAGTTTTCAGAGTCAAACATTGCCACCAACCATTAATGTGTTTGATTACAGGGGACCTGCCCCAGACCCTGCTGAGGGTGTTAGGTAACATAGGGTATATACACTGTGTTTACTATTTTAAAAATCTGAATTTGAAAGTATCTGGCCCCTGGGTTTCGGATAACTTATTGTCAACCTGTAATGACTACCTCCTGAGGTCATTTTGAAGATTAAATGCACAGTATTGAATAAAGTACACAGCATGCTGCTCTATGTAAGTAAGTCTCTCAATAACTATCATCATCAGTAGTCGTGAAAAGTACGTCCCGGTAGATGGCCTCCTGGAGCCTCATAAATGTTTCTTTTGTGAACGTAATCAACTCAAAGCTACTTCTGACCAGGAACATAGTAAAATTAATAAAATCCTAGAACCAGAGAGAATCTCAAGAGGTTGCACTGGAAAAACTTTTATTCAAAACCTAAGGCACTTGGGAAATATAATTTTCTCTATTCTGTTATTTTAAAAGAAAAATTGATCTGTGTTTTATAGAGGAGCTATGGTTAACTCCCATTTTCCTTGTAATCGCTTTGAGGAAGTGCTTCAGCAGCTTCAGTGAGAAAGAGAAAAAGCAAACAACTTCCTATCTCATTCTAAAATAAAACCCATGTTTTTATCATTATCAAAATCATCCCAGTTCATTTAAAAGAAAATTAGTAATATGTTTGTCATTCTTAAAGAGTCTTAACATTTTCAAAGGGTTTACTCAAGATTGTGGATTTTTTCCATTACTTAATGAGGGAAATATTAAAAAAAAAAAAAAAAAAGTTTGTTCAAGCAGTTTCATGAATATTGAGTTGGAATTAGTCAAAGTTAATAAAATGTTTCCACCAATTAAGAGATAAATTTTTTAGCTGTATACAAGGAATTGGTTAGCCCTGCAGGCCATACAATCCATATATCTGCATCATCATCAACATCAGCAGCGCCAAGAAATCAATGACATCCAGACCAACAATTCTTAGGCTTTATAACATGCTCAAGAAAATGAATGAAATGTTTTAGAAAGATTTCCATAAGCAGCAATTAAAATATAGAAGTTTGAATCATAAGGTACTAAGCCTATAACTATATAGAAACCCCTCTGAGCCGATAATTTATCTTATTGTGTCCAGCAATAGATATTTCTGTGTGTATGTCTGTATACATTCCATCCATTTGCTTTTTCCCCTTCAAGCTAAGATACGAGGTCTTCAAATTGTGATTTTCCTAATTTCCACTCAAACCAAGCCACAAGTCCAGCTATACCAGAATAACCTAGGCATCTGGTTAAAAATGCTGAATCCCAGCCTTACTCTGCCCCTACAGAGTCAAAGTTTCTAGGGATGGAATGTGAGGATCTGCGTGTTTAATAGGTTCCCCAGTGAAATCAGACTAGGAACTATGGGATGGAAAGTAGATTTGGGTACCATTTTGAGAAAACATATGAGTAGTTATGATATCACTACTGACCAGTATCTGGTTGTAATTGTATCTGATGAGCTGAATGCCCCAGCTCTGGCATTCTGCCAAACTCTGGGAAAATACGCAAAGTACACGCTTCAGAATCATCGCTCCTCGGGAGCAAGGGAGCTGGGGTCTTTTTACCGTAAATCGCCAGAGTCATTGCTTGATAACTAATTCCAGATGGTATCATTTCCCTGGCATTTCTGCCCTGCCCTCCCCTGCCCATGAGCAGCAGGGTCCATGAAATGAGAACCTTTAGGCCCAGAGGTGCAGACAGTGGCAGTTGGAAGTCTGAGCACACTGGAAGATCCGAGGGATGTGACAGTGACACTCCGAGGGCTTGCTACACATGATGAAGCACTTGATACAAGTCCTGGAATGCTAGATACCCAGAATGTATTTGATATCTAGCACTTGGTACAATGCCTGCCATGCTAAATAGCCAGTACTTATATTAATTCAGTAATGCAAATTACTCCTATGCAATTTTATTATAAGTTTTCTCTCTTAATCTAAATAGATAAGTTTTTTCCCCTCAGCGGTGTTTTGTTTTACATGACATGTAGTGGAAATAAATTCAGATGCTTGTTTTGTTTTTATGTTTTCCAGAAATTCTACAGCCAAACCCTGGTGTTTCAGATTGCCCAGAGTGCTCAAAAGCTTACCCTGCTGGCACGTGGGCAAGGTCTAGAGCCACGCCTGGAATTTAGTCCTTCAGTCCTGGATCTGGGGCCACTGCTACTTTGTGCACCTGGAGACGAGGCCGAGGTGATAGTGAAGAATCCTTGCAACTTCCCCATTGAGTTTTATTCCTTAGAATTCGATCAGCAATATCTCATAGAAGAAAAGGTGAGCAGAGGCCAAAGCCAAACTCTGTTTTTCTACACGTGCTGGACCCTGCTATGTACTCATGCTCTTTTCCCTGCATGCAATAACATCCTCCTGGCCTTTCCTATCTTTTTCCCCTTGAATTCTTCCTTGTCAATTTAGTGATTACTTCTCTAGAGCCTTTTCTGAGCTACTTCCCTTGACCTGAGTAGAATCCTAGACATTTTAAGCAGCTAATTGAAAAGCTAATGCATGTTCATGGTTAAAATTCAAACAGTAAAGAACCATACGTAGCAACTTGCCAATATCATTGTATTTGAACTTGAGTTACTTGTAGACAGCATGTAATTGGATCATTTTAAAAAATATCTTTTGCCAATCTCTCACTTTAGTTTATATATTTAGACAGTTTACATTTAGTGTAATTATTGCTATGTCAGGACTTAAGTCTACCATTGCATGTTTTATTGTTTTTTGGTCTGTTTACTTTTTCCTACTTTCCTGTCAGTTGCTTCAACGTTATTTAAAATTCCATTTTTATTTACTCAGAGTGTTTTTTGGGTGTATCTCTTTGTATAGCTCATTTAGTTACTGCTATAGGTATTACGTTATCTACACATAACATTATAATCAACTGGTATTGACATTTTACCAGTTCTAGTGGAATTTAGAAAACTTTCCTCCATTTAACTCCCTTCAGCCTTCTGATTTTTAATATAACTGTCTTAAATATTTTTCTTATATTAGCTAGCACTATAATTATTGTTTCAACTGCTGAACATACATTTGAAGACCCCAGAGGAAAGGGAAAATGTGTTATATTTGTCTCTCTTTTTACTCTTTCTGTTCTTTCTTCCTTTCTGATATGCCAATATTTCTTCTTTTATTATTAACTTTCTGTTTAGAGAGCTACTTTTAGCTCTGCTGTTAGGGTGTGCCTGCGGATAGAAATTTCTTAGTTTTCCTTCGAGAATGCCTTGACCTCCCCTGTCATCACTGAAGGATTTGTTCACTGGATATAGAATTCTGAGCTGACGGTTCTTTCATCCCTTGAAATATATGCCACTTTCTTCTGGCCTCCATGGTCTGATGAGAAATTCAATGATTTGAATAATTTTTTTTCCTCTGTAGGGAAGATTTCATTTCTCTCTCAGTGCTTTCAGGAATTTTTCTGTGTCTTAGTTTACAGAAGTTTGACTATAATGTGTCTTGGCATAAATTTCTTTTGGTTTATTTACTGTGGGATTTGCTGAGATTCTTGAATCTGTTGATCTTTATCTTCTTTCCAATTTGGAAATTTTTCAGGCATTATTCATTTGAGTACCTTTTTCAGCCTCATGCTCTTTCTGCTCTCCTTCCAGGGCTCAAATGACACTCAGATATTTTGTTACTGTTTTATAGCTCTTTAAGACTCTTTTCTCTTTTTTTTAAGACTATTTCATCTGTTATCCAGAGTAAGTAATTTCTATTATCTTGTCTTCAAGTTCACTGGATTGTGACTTTCTAGGTCTTTTTAGTAAATAGAACTAGGAAATGTGATTTTTAAGAGGGGAAAAAAATCATAACACATAATGATGTTTCAAATCCCAATTTAAGATTATAGGATTTTATCTAAATTCTTTGATGATACATTTGTTTCTGCTTTCTCTTGAAAATCATGGATATAAACTTACTTATCAATTTATTATAAAATATACATTTAGCCAGGCACAGTTGTACACACATAATCCTAGCATTTTGGAAGGCCAAGGCAGGAGGACTGCTCGATCTCAGGAGTTTGAGCCCAGCCTGGGCAACATAGCAAAACCCTATCTCTACAAAAAAAATACAAAATACTTTGGGAGGCCGAGGCGGGTGAATCACGAGGTCAGGAGATCGAGACCATCCTGGCTAACAGGTGAAACCCCGTCTCTACTAAAAAATAAAAAAGTAAAAAAATTAGCCAGGCGTGGTAGCAGGTGCTTTTAGTCCCAGCTACTTGGGAGGCTGAGGCAGGAGAATGGTGTGAACCCGGGAGGCGGAGGTTACAGTGAGCTGAGATCACGCCACTGTACTCCAGCCTGGGTGATAGAGTGAGACTCTGTCTCCGAAAAAAAAAAAAAAGTACAAAATAATTTAGCTGGACATGCCAGCACACGCCTATAATTCCAACTACTTGAGAGGCTGAGGTGGGAGTTTCAGTTGAGCCTGGGAGGTCGAGGCTGCAGTAAACCAAGATCATACCACTGCACTCCAGCCTGGGTGACAGAGTGAGACCCTGTCTCAAAATAAAATAAAATAATTAATAAATAGCTTCAAAATAGTAATATCAATATTCCCACTAATAGTAAGACTACTGAGTCCTATTATCCATAAGCATGGTGAGGCCTCTGTGCTGTGTTCCAGCAGCTCCCCCAGATCCACATCTCATGCTCCCCACCCTGCTGCCCTACCTTGAGCTACACCTTTGTCTAATAACCTTAGTGTCCTACTCTTTGAAACAGCCTCTTAATTCCCTCCTATGAGCAATATTAAAATTAGCTAGTAATCTCTTTCTTTTTCCCTCTCCCCTTTCCATCCTCTAATTTAAAATGATTTTATTTCCAGTTAATACCAGCTGAGTAGTCATCTCATGTACCCTTCCCCCATATTTGCTACTTGTATTTTATCTATATTGTCAGAGCTTATAATATTAAGGTGTCAGGACTTAATTTCCATCGTGGAGTCTTAGTTTTACACTAAGCATATTGAATGCCCAACACCAATCCTTACAATGAAGCTTCTCCAATCACTTCTGGATTATCTACAGTTCATTCTCTGGTGGATTTCTCAGGCAGGGATCATGGGAATGATATTCTCTGAGTATTCAAACATTCATAACCATTTATCTGTGACTTTTGAAGATCAGATACAATATTCTTGGCTTACATTTTCTTGACTTGACTATTTTAAATGTGTTGCTCCATTGTTTCCTCATAAGGTATTGCTGTCCATGAAGCCCAACGCTGTATTTGTTATCTTTTGCTGCATAATAAATTAGCCCCAAACTTACCGACTTAAAACGGTAAACATTTGTCATCTTGTGCTTTCTGTGGGTCAGGAATTTGAAGGTGGCTTAGGTGAGGGGGGATTATTCTGCTTTCTCTGGACCGTCCCCCACTCAGCCTTTGAATCTTCTGTCTTCTTTGCTTCCAATGTTGATAGCCTGCTTAGTTTGCAGTCTGCTCCCAGAAGTTTTTCTCAGAATGGGGACCTGCCCCTATGGGGCAGATTCTTATGAGATCCTTAGTGGCTTCTGTTGGCACAGCACCTTCTGTTGAGAGTCAGGCTCCGTGGAAAGCACAATCTAAGACCTGAGGTTTGCATGTGGGAGGTTTCTGGGGGCATTCTCAGGAACATCTGTGAAGAATAGGACAGCAGAGTTGGGCGGAGCGAGATGAACTGTGATGAGATGGCAACAGAGACTTCAGCTAATCGCACAGAAAGCTCTGGAACTGGGTTGGCCCTTTGGAGTTGCCCCAGTTGCTGCTTGTTTGCCAGGCCTTTGTGCCCTGCATCAGCCAGTCTTTGGCATATTGCCTCCTTTGCCCACTGATTCTCTATGCCACCTGTATCCTTTATCACAGTTCCATAAATAAATGGGTCAATTCTGAGCTTTCTCTTCTATTTCATTGGTCAGTGTGTCTGTCCCAGCATCATTGCCACTCTGTCTATTACTACAGCTTCCTAATAAGGCTTGTCATCTGGTAGGGCAATACCCTTCTTTTATTCCTTTTCATTAATACTTTAATTTTGCCCTTCCATGTAAATTTTAGAATTTACATGGATCTTATTTTACATGGAGCTTATTAGCAGTGGTGTTCAAATAACTAAAAATGGGGATCCTGAAGAAGGATTATCTAACAAAACAGATTTTTGATACCAATAAATCAGGTTGTAGAAGAAGTAAATGCTTTTTAAAACTTAATTTTACTGTGTCTTATAAATACACTCTAGTATTGCCAGATTTAGGAGAAAAAAATACAGGCTGTCTAGTTAAATTTGAATTTCAGATAAATAACAAATTTTTTTAGTATGTCTCAAATATTACACAGGACATATTTATACTAAAAAGTTATTCCCCTGTCTCTACTAAAAATACAAAAGGAAATTAGCCGGGCGTGGTGGCAGGCACCTGTAGTCCCAGCTACTCAGGAGGCTGAGGCAGGAGAATGACGTGAACCCAGGAGGCAGAGCTTGCAGTGAGCCGAGATCGGGCCACTGCACTCCAGCCTGGGCGACAGAGCAAGAGTCCATCTCCAAAAAAAGTAAAATTAAAAAAAATAAATAAAAGTTATTCATTGTTTATCTGAAACTCAAATTTAACTAGGCATCTTGTATTTCACCTGGCAGCCCTAGTACACATTCACACACATGTGCACACGTGCACATACTTAATACTATTTTACCTCTTTTTTTCCCTGGATCCTCTATTTATGAGACCACACCCTTACTTAGTGTAAAATTGCTAACCACCATATTGTTTAAGAATGAATGTGTCACTCAAGGTAGATAATGGAGGTCTGAACTTTTGTCATGGGAAAAAAAAGGAAAAGAGTATATATTATTCTTAAAACAAGAAGAAAATTTATTTCCACATGTGAAATGCCTAGGCTGAAATGGAGCAAAGTAAAGATCCGTGTATCCCCACAGGCTCAGAGCTCAGCCCTGCTTCCGAGACCTCTCCAAAGGCCCCCACTCTTTGAAATCCAGAAAGTATTTGTATAAGTCTCAGCCTCAGGCAGGAGCAGAAGTTTTACAAAATCAGTGACCTGCAGGGAGATTCCTAGTGAGACCAACAGGGTTCCCGTTCTCCCCTCGAGCAGATCTTGCGGAAGCTGAAGGGCTATGATTCCTACAACACCCTGCTGCTGCCTCCCCGCAACCCTGGGGAGAAGCTGCCCCCAGAACTGTACGAGTACTTTAAGGAGATGAAGAAGTCAAAAGAGGAGCAGATGAGGGCGAAATATCTGGAGAATCTGGCACAGGAGAATGGTGAGAACTCAACATGGAGAACCCCTGGCGCCAACCATTGCCTTTGCCCCCCTGAACTACCCCTGCCGTGGGACCAACCCATTTCTGAGTACCTGCCAGGTGCCGGGCAGGCGCTGTCTGCCTTGTGTATTTTATTTCTAACCCTTACAAAATAGGTTGTGTTATCCCCATTTTATGGATGCATAGGCTGGAACACATTCTGCTGTCACTAGGGCCCAATTTGGATAGTACAACCTAAAAACTGCTAATGCAGATGGAATAACACTTGCTGAATGCCATGTTGAGGGCTTTGCACGTACCAGTGAGAAACTGAAGTGCAGGGAGGCCAAGTCCACAGTTTTAAGTGGCAGAATCAGGATTCCAGCCCAGGGCTCTCTGACTCCAGAGTCCATGATGGTAACCACTGCCTCCAATGGGTAGACCTAGGTAAGGCAAAGTAATGTAGAAAGGTAGAAATTGGTGCCCTAAAAGCAGGGGGTGGGCATTCCCTCAAGCAAAAGACCAACCCCTCCATAGTCCTCAGGCCAAACTCCAATTGCAGAGCTGTCCTGTGCTCTCAGAATGGTGCCCTTTCTGGCCCACCACCCCTGAGTTATCCCATCATCTGCCCAGGGGCTCTTGTGTGCTTGCCCATAAAGGTTCCTCACTGACTTGTGGGACTGTGTGAGTTATGAGGATGCGTCTTCTCTTTGCTTCTCTGTAACCTCATCCTGGAAATGTACCCACCTTGTTCTTACTTGCTTTCATCTGTGTAACAGTCATACATGTAATTATTTTCTTCACGCTCCCTCCACCATTAGCCAAGAAGTCCCTGTAAAGGCATTGATCAAATATTCCCCACATGTAAAACCAGTGCATGGAACAGCAGTTGACCCAATAGTGCCCAAGAAATGGGTGCTGTGTGAGTGAATGCATTAATGGATTGAATGGAGTAATTTTTCCTGCCACTGGACCTGTCTCATTGTCCAGGAAATAGAAGCTAGTCAGAGACCACTAGTTTGGCTTAAAAGGAGAAGATGAGAGAAGGCAGCTGCCACCCACCCTGTCTCCTAGTCACGTTCCTTGAGTTTGCTAGGGCTGCCGTTGCAAATGCCAGGGACTGGGTGGCCTAACCAACAGAATTTTCTTTTCTCCCACATCTGGAGGCTAGAAGTCCAAGGCTGAGTGTCAGCAGGGTTGCTTTCTTCTGAATCCCTTCTTGCAGTTGGCTGTCTTCTCCCTCTGTCTTCGCCTGGTCTTCCTTCTGTGTGTGTCTGTGTCCTAATCTCCTCTCCCCATAAGGACACCAGTCCTACTGGATTAGGGCCCACCCATGTGACCACATCTTACCTTAATTACCTTTTCAAAGGCCCTATCTCCAAATCAGTCACATTCTGAGATACTCGGGGGTTAGGACTTCCACATCTGAATTGGGAAGGGACACGATTAAGCCCATCACAAGGACCCACTGTGTTGCAAGCACTGAAGTGCTGGGGAAAAAAAATTAGTGAAAAAAGTGCTGGGAAAAAAAAATCAAAAATGCAATGAATACCTGCCGTTGAGAGCTCACAGTCATGAAGAGAGTGCGAGGAGAGACACACCATCAGAGAGACTGCCCAACAGCCCAAGGCAGGGGCGGCAAGGGCTGCAATGTACAAAGGACCTCCCAAAAGCAGAGAAGGCCTTGGTGCTTCCCTTGTCCTCACACACCATGATTGTGGGCTCACTTATCCATTTGGCCCAATGGAAGGCAGTCTAAGCCAGGATCAGTGGGTGCAGAGGGAACCCAGAAAGGCGCACGCCCTGCTTCTCACCGGTGCCTCTCTCTACTCGCTCTGCTCTCACGCTGTAGATCGTCCTTCTCTGCCTCCCTTCCTTCCAGGGAAGGCCCGCAGCCCCAAGTCACATGGCCACCATTCACGAGAGAGCTGCAACCCCTCAGGCTCAATTTCTACCTGTGTGACAAAGAGAATGTCTTGCCCTGTAGTAGGGGGGGTCACCTCATACAGTCACAGCCCATTGCACCCCTGAAATGCTATAGAACACGGGCAATCAATGAGGAAGGTGTTGGGCCAATGAAAGGATAGCTGTCCCTAACGACACAGGAAATGGTCATGATAAATTAAAGGGGAAAGCAGGCTGCACATCAGTATGTACAATATAACCCCAAGCTTAGTTTCAAACAATTAAAAATTAAAAGTCTGAGAGGTTACAACTCTCCTGTGCTGGTATGATAAAATTTAGTACAATTTCTCTGTCACTGTTTCTTTGTCTATCTCCACCTCTTTTTGTAGCTGAATTCCATCATTTTTGACTCCTCTGAGTTTTCCACATTTTCTAAGCAAATGTATAATTTTAGTTCCTAAACAAATGTCAAACTGTAGAAACACTATACACAGAGAGACAGAGGAATAGCCGACTGACTGCAGTTCTTGTTTATTTGGGTTGAATGGTCCAGGGTGATGGGAACCCATATGGTGAATCTCCTCTTCATCGTTTTTTTTCTTTTCTGCCCCCATCTCCCTTGTCTCCCTCCCAACTCTTCCCCTGGTGTTTTCATCCTTTGCTCCTTGGCAGAAGAGGAAGATATGACCTCATCAGATCAGGGAACCTCTAATAGCACGAAGAGGACATCGCTGAGCCGAGGGATCTCTGTCACATCCAACCTGGAAGAGTGGCACGCCCTGTTGGTTGAGTCCAAAACCTATCTAGAGGAAGAGGAGGATGAGGAAAGCCTGGAAAAAATCATGTTCCAAAGTAACCGAGCATTTTAATGTTTTGATACTAGTTCTCTCCAAGGAGAAGTAGGAAGACAATATTCAGTACCTTGTCACTTTCTCCAAGCCTCCTAGTATGGCTCCTAGCCCATCTTGCCCTGCCCACCACAGCTGCCCTCTGGAGAAGCTCTGATCTGCTGCTCACACTAGGATACAAGCTTGAGAGTTGGCTGATGAGCTTAGCATACAATACATTCTTGTCACAGTAATTTGTGTTTCAAGTAGACTAAATGAAGGCCTGAATCTTTCATGCTAAGATTCCGGCAGACTGGGAGGTGTTTAGAGAAACATTATGGGGATGGGGGACATTCTCCCCAGTGTCCCCCCAGTTGGACCATTAGAGAGCTCTTCTCTTGACCTCCCAGCATTATGGGCCCATTTTCTGGCATTTATTTTCCCCAAGTTTTACAAGATGTTAGAACCATATTTAGAAAATTAGATTCTGTGAAACTGGGTTCATGGGGGCCGTTTGCTGGTCATTATAAACCATGACAAGGCATAAGCAACCGTGTCCTGTGCCCACCCCCAGAATAGGAATCATGGGCGAGGCTCGGGAGATCTTTAGGGAGTTAAGTCATCATTCATAGCCCTCATCAACCAGGTGAGTAAATTAAATCAGGAGCATGTAATGGCAAAACGGAGATTAAAGACAGAAATTCCTGGCTCCATGCCTCATAATTAATCCACCCTGGCTATGTTGACGGGCCCCCAAGTGGCTCCTGGTCTCTCTCAGCAGCCTTCCCCACCCCATACACCCTGACTCTGCTCCCCATGCCTGGGCTCTTCCAGGGCTGACCCTGGACATCCCACAGAGAAGAAAGCACACTACAATGCTTAGGATGAAAAAACATGAAACCATAAATGCCCATCAGTAGGCAACTAGTGAAATTGTGACAAAGCCATACAGTGGGAGTTATTTAGCAGCTGTTTAAAAAGAGTGAGCTAGGCCGGGCAAGGGGGTTCACGCCTGTAATCCCAGCACTTTGGGAGGCCGAGGCACCTGGCAACAGAGCGAGATGCCATCTCAAAAAAAAAAAAAAAAAAAAAAAGAATGAGCTAGACCTGTGTTCAAGTAAATGAAAAGATGTCCAAGATGTATTATGTGAAAAGCAAGTTACAGAACAAAATTCAGAGTGTCATCCTAGTTTTGTTATTAAAACACTGTATTTGTGATGACTATATGTATCTGGCTGCACACTGCTCTACAAACTATTCATACACATAGGATCCTGCAACTTGCTTTTTTCTAGACGTTCCTCTAGGCCAATGCATTTGATAAATCAAGGTTTGGCAAACTTTTCCCATAAAAGGCCAGATAGTAAATATTTTGGGCTTTGAAGGCCATACAGTCTCCGCTGAAACTACTCAACCCTGCCTTTGGAGGGTGGCTATGATGACAAAGACAATATGTAATCAAAGGATGTGGCTATGTTCCAATACGACTTTATTTACGAAAACAAGCAGCAGGACAGGTTTAGCCTGTGGGCTATAGTTGACTAGTCTCTAATACTGAAGTCATCATTTTAATAGCTGCTGTGTATTGGTTCTATAATAGGAATTTGCTATCATTTATTCATCCATTTCCCTTAATGCTCCAGATTTCACTCGTTTCTAATATTTTGCCACTGTAAGCCATCCTGCTCTCCACACAAATGTCCTTTCTACTTTTCAGCAAGAGAGATTCCCCAAAATAGAAGTAGAGTCAAAAAATCTGTTTTTTTTAAATTTTAGTAGCTCTAAACAAATTATTAGCTATAAATGTTAGCAGCTATAAGCAAATTATTAGCCCAAAAGGGCCTTCTCGTATACTACAAGTGGGGACTGCTGCAATGTTTGCCATTAAAAAAAAAAAAAAAAAACAGCATTTAAAAAGAAATATCCATTCCCATTTCCATCAGTACCCATATAACTTCTGGCTGTGTAGCATGCATGCCATGTGTGCACACAGCATATATTTTAAATTTGCAGCTGACAAGCTTCAGAGCATTGACAGCCACTCCATGGAGGAAGTTGGAGAGGTGGAAAACAACCCAGTGAGCAAAGCAATCGCTCGCCACCTGGGCATTGACATTTCTGCAGAAGGCCGCATGGCCAAGAACCGGAAAGGCATCGCCATTATCATTCACGGGACACCCTTGTCAGGTATGCACCAATTCTGAGGGGAGGTTAAGACCGGCGGTGCCATATCTTCTCTGTAAACTCTGCGGCTTCCAGAGTGGCAACATCAGCTGTGTGGTCATGGCAAAGACTAATGACTTTATTTGAGGAGCAGCATAGGGTAGCGATTACACATTTATAGCTGTGTACCTTTGGGAAAATTAAGTTGTCTGTGCTCAGTTTCCTTGTCCGTAAAGTGGTATTAACACTATCTATTTTATAGGGTAGTCATGAGAATATAATGAGAACATTTATATAAAATGCTTATCTCAATACTTGGCACATAGTAAATAAACAAAAAGCTGCTGATGTTATCATTATTATTACTATGATGACTGGCACATAGTAAACACTCAAACAAAAAGCTGTTGGTGTTATCATTATTATTACTATGATGACTATTAGCATTCACAATTATAACAATATCTGCAGTGTGAATCCTCATTGAAAAGAAGCTTCCATCACGTGCTAAATATTCTCAATAAATATTTTCCTAACCATAAACCAGTCAAGGGGTGAGCCCTTGATAAAGAAAGGATTCTTGTTAAAGAATCCTTTATTATCTCCAAAATTACATATGCTAACTTCACCATCAACCCAAAGGAGCAAAATCACCTACAATGGAAAAAAAAAAATCTTATTTGTATAGTAATTTACAGTTGACAGAGCTCCTTCCCATCTATTTGTCTATTTAAACTTCAGAACCACTCAGAAAAGAGAATTTGACTTCCCCTAACTTATAGGAAGCCAAAGTTCAGAGAAATTCAAGGACGTCTGCCCAAGGCCACCCAGTTAGAAAGCGGCAGAGCAGAGGGATGTTGGGAGGATGCCCTGCCACCTCTTTTAGCTTCAGCTTACTTGACGAAGGGCCATGAAATCTTGTTCTGACCCAATTACTATCACTCATACAGACAACATTTGTGGAGGATTTTTGATGTTCTAATCACTGAGAGGCCCAGGAATCTTAAAATGTCACAATTCATTACCCCTTCCTTTGAAGAACCTTTCCTTGAAAAGTTGTAAACCAGGACCTAAAAAGTAGAAGGCCAGATCTGTGGGCAACAGGCAGAAATCAAACAAGCCAAGTAAGAACATAACTGGAAATGTTTTGAAGACCCTCCCCCACACACACACACACCCCTGCAGAGGCTCAGGCCATTTTCGGTTGCACTAAAAGGAATGACAGAAGGATGGTTGATGGACCCGCAGAAACCGCAGACAACTGGAGAGTTAACACCAAAAATGCACTGACCTGGAAAGAGCCACCAGCCCTGTCTAGTGGAGGCTCAGTCACTTTCCGTCTGCAGGCGAAAAGCCTGTTAGAGTGTGAACTATAGTAATAACAAGCCTGGCAGCTTTCACAGAATCTTCATGAAGAACAGCTTAACAGTCTATGTCAAAATCAGACTGATCAGTATAAGTTCTTTTGCCCCTTTTGTTTATGGTGAAGTTAGCACATATAACTTTTGAATGCAGTAAGAGACTCTTTTGTTTATAATCCATATACTTAAGGATTATCCCCAAACTGTTAAATTGCTGACCTCAGAGAGGGGATTAAGAAGGAGAGGGAAGACACCTCATTTGGAATGTATACATCTCTGAATTGTTTGAATTGTATTCTTTCCATAATTTAAAAACATTAAAATATTAGAGAAAAAAATCCAAGACATTAAATTATTTAAAAAGAGAAAGAAATATATGTGCAGACTCTGACCTGGCAATGTTACTTCTAAAAATTTCTTAGGAAAAATAATTAATGATGTGGACAAGATGAACTGCTTGAATGTTCACTGCAGCACTGTATGCTGTAATAGAAACTCGGGAGCAACTGTAACATTCAGTATGGGGGACTGGTTAATCAGGCCACAGTACATTTATATAGTGAATTTTATTGCCATTAAAAACAGCGTCTTGTATACCCATGTTCACAGCAGCGTTAGTCACAATAGCCAAAAGGTGGAAACAATCCAAATGACCATCCGTGGCTGAATGGAAGAAACAAAATATGGTACGATGTGATGCTATTCAGCCTTAAAAAGGAAGGAAATGGACAGGGCGTGGTGGCTCACGCCTGTAACCCCAGCACTTTAGGAGGTCCAGGTGGGTAGATTTTGAAGTCAGGAGTTCGAGACCAGCCTGGCCCCCATGGTGAAACCCCGTCTCTACTAAAAATACAAAAATTAGCCGGGTGTGGTGGCAGGCGCCTGTAATCCCAGCTACTCAGGAGACTGAGGCAGGAGAATCGTTTGAACCCAGGAGGCAGAGGTTGCAGTGAGCCGAGATCATGCCATTGCACTCCAGCCTGGGCTACAGGGCAAGACTCCATCTCAAAAAAAAAAAAAAAGGAAGGAAATTCTGACCTGTGCTACAACACGGAAGAACCTTGAGGACCTTATGCAAGGTGAAATAGGACAGTCACAAAAGGATAAACACTGTATGACTCCGCTTAGATGAGGTACCCAGGCTGGCCAAATTCCTAGAGACAGAAACAGAAACAGAATGATGGTTTCCAAGGGGCTGGCAGGGTGGTGCGTATTGGGGAGTTACAGTTTAATGGGTACAGAGTTTCAGTTCGGGAAGATGACAGCATTCTGGAGGTGGATGGAGGTGATGGGGGCACAGCAAAGTGAATGTACTTAGAACCACTAAACCGTATACTTAGAAATGATTTAAGTTATAGCTGTTATGTATATTTTACCACAGTAAAAACAGTGTCATGCAGGTGTATTGAATGAATGGAAAATTGTTCATGGTATATCATTTTACATGAGAAAGGGTGCCATACTCGTGGTGTGTAGTTTGTATTAGTGTCCCGTTGCTAATATACCAAGTGACAACAAACTTCATGGCTTCACATAATGCAAATTTGTACTCTCATAGGTCCGGAGGACAGAAGTCTAAAATGGGTGAGCAGGGCTGTGTTCCTTCTTGGAGGATCTGGGGAACAATCCGTTTCCTTGTCTCTTCTAGCTTCTAGAAATGTTGCCTGCGTCCCTTGGTTCCTGGCCCCTTCCTCCTCCTTCCCAGCCATCAGCATAGCATCTCCCAGTCTCTCCTGCTGCTTCCATGGTCGATTGACCTGCTCTGACTCCAACCCTCTTGTTCTCCTCTCATGGGGACCCATGTGATTACATTGTGCCAAGTCGGATAATCCAGGCTAATCCCCCATATCAAGATCTGTAGATTAATCACATCTGCAAAGTCTCTTTTACCCTAAAAGATAATATATTTGCAGATTCCAGGAATTAGGATGTGGAAATCTTTGGAGGAGCCATTATTCAGCCTACCACATAACCTATTTCTTTTTTTATAAGAAATACAGTTACATGTGTAGTTAGCAACCATAGGCTAACTGTACTATCCCTGAATGAGTAGATGATGGATTTTTTTTTCTTTTCTCTTGTCTGTTATATCTGAATTGTCAGCTTTTTTTTTTTTTTAATGAAAGTACCTTGAAATGAGAAAAGAAATCAACACAAGTTATTCTTTAAAATAAAAAAGTCTTCCTGTTAGAATCAGAGACAGGAAGAGCTACAAAGTATTTTAAAGATCATCTGATAGAACCTGTTTCTTAAACATACTGGGTGCAGTGGCTCACACCTGTAATCCCAGCACTTTGGGAGGCCAAGGCAGGCAGATCAGTTGAGGTTAGGAGTTCAAGACCAGCCTGGCCAACATGGTGAAACCTCGTCTCTACTAAAAATACAAAAAATTAGCCAGATATGGTGGTGGGCACCTGTAATCCCAGCTACTCGGGAGGCTGAGGAAGGAGAATCGCTTGAACCCGGGAGATGGAGGTTGCAGTAAGCTTAGATCTCCCCACTGCACTCCAGCCTGGGCAACAGAGTGAGACTCCATCTCAAAAAAAGGAAAAAAAGAATCTGTTTTTAAAACTGAGGGAAAACCCAGTGAGGATGCAGATTGCCACGGCATGCACGCATCGGTGGCAGGGTTAGAATCAGACCCACGGCCCTGACTCCAGGCTGAGGTCTTCCTTCTCTTTGCTGCTGACACCTCCAGCCACATGGGAAGGAGGCAGAGCACTCAGAGAGATCACTTTGCAGGGACCTCTGTTCTTGAGACCTTTTCTGTCTGGGACACTGAGCAAATGAGCACCATTAAATTCAACCCACTGGTCTTTTTGATAGGAAAGTCAGCCACCGCGGTCAGCATGGCCAAGTACTACAACGCGGCCTGCCTGAGCATCGACTCCATTGTGCTGGAAGCTGTGTCCGACAGCAACAACGTCCCAGGGATCCGGGCCCGTGAGCTCTGCATCAGGGCTGCCATAGAGCAGTCCATGAAGGAAGGAGAGGAGGCTGGTAAGAACCCATTCTCCCGGCTTTTTGTGGCCAAGTCACCAGCACCCCTACTGGCAACACCCATCTTCTCTGTGCCCCACTGAGCTCTCCTCCCACAGCCTGGTTGAAGTCTGCCCTACAGCATGCTGCCAACTTCATAGCCCAGAGGAGAATTCTCTTCACGAAGCATGCCCGGGTCTCCTGCCCTTCTCACTGCCAGCGTGCTCTTGCCTCTGTAGGGACCAGGACAATGAATAAGACATAGCCCACACCTTTGGAAGTCTGACACCTGGAGGGGGCGGGGGAAGAAGCAGACTTGGGGTCAGTCAGAGCAAAGGAAAATAATTTTGCAACAGAAATACCAACTTCTGTGAAAGAGCAAGTTTGGGATGAATGGGTTCCAACAAGGGTGATTTGGGAAGTTTTCAAGGAAACAGGTTTGAAGAAGCAAGAGAATGTTAGTAGGCAAAGATGGGGACAAGGACATTCCAGAATGAAAAAGCAGGGAAGCTGATCATAAATTAGGGGTGGGAAAGCAGGTTGAGGCCAATTATTGTTGACCTTGAATGCCAAGATTAGGAATTGAAGTTTTATGTTCAAGGAAAAGAGCCATTGGGACAGTTTTCACACTGTGGAGAAATGGTCAGAAAATCACTATAGGAAGGTAGCCCTTGACTATCATGTAAAGGAAGCGATAGTGAAGCTGCAGACAAATGGGCCTGGGCCGGCCAACCCGACAGCCACCTGCATGTAGAGAATTGAAGGAGTAAGAAGGATTTAAGATGGCCACACCCAGATTCCAATCCCAGAAACCAGGAGAGAGTGATGTCATTTACCTAGATAGGGAACACAGGAGGAAGAGCAAGTTTGCTGGAGAAGAAAATAAATTGGGTTGGGTTTGGGGGAGGGGGGTTATTTTCTTCCTTTCTATCTTTTTTTTTTTTTTTTTTTTTTTGAGATAGGGTATCTCTCTGTCACCCAAGCTGGAATACAGTGGCGCCATCATAGCTCACTGCAACTTCCTGGGCTCAAGGGATCCTCCCACATTAGCCTCCAGAGTAGCTGGGATTACAGGCATGCACTACTATGCCTGGCTAATTTTTAGGGTCTTACTATGTTGTCCAGCCTGGTCTCAAACTCCTGGCCTCAAGCAGTCCTCCCAAAGTGCTGGGGTTACAGGATTCAGCCACTGTGCCTGGCCTGAATTGAGTTTTGGAATCCCATAGCGGGGAGGCCTCATGTGGCCTTCCTACAAAAAGTTGAGAATTCTGGCTCCATCAGGTTATCTGAGGACCTTCGGAGCAGGCAAGCAGCTGCTCGATGGGAAAATATACTAAACACCAAGCAGAGTGCCTGCTCAGAGCGGAAGCATTCCTGTGTCAGTACCCATGGCATGATGTAATCCCAGAAATGCTTCCAGCTTGCTAGTTGATAAAACTGGCTGGGACTTTCAGGGTCGTCCCCTCCCCTCGATACCTCTGCATGGGACACTTAGGGAAATGGAAGATTCTTTGCTGGGAAGAGAAATAGCTCTTTAGTGAGAACCTCTGGCTATGCCCTAATGCTGATTATCTTAAATTTTTTATTTCCTTTTCTGTGAAATAATCTACATTTCATAGTGATCTGTGGAGCCATGTTTATGTCCTGTGCCTAAGGGTAAATTTGAGCTCCTGGTCTGAGAAAGTAACATCAAGCTAGAGACAGAGCTGGGAGAGTCTTTCTCCATGAAACCACTGGGGTAGATGAAGCAGCCAGAAAAGCCCGGAATGAGCCAGGAGGACTGGATAAGGCAGGTTAGGACCATGGAGAACACCTACATTTCAGGAGAGGTCGTGGGGAAGCCGGGAAGGCAGAGACAGCAGAGCCAGGGTCATAGGGACTGTCAGGGAAGTCAAGGAAAGGGCCCCGGAACCTTAGGAAAGGGAAAAGCAAGGAGGAGTTTCCCGTCCCTCAGAGCCCTGCTGGACGGGGAGCCTTCCTGCTGGCCTGATCTCACAGCCCACTTGTCTAGCTAACCTAATACTGATCTACCTCCTTCATTGTCCGCCCCCACCCCGTGTATGCCCTGGAGGCAGGGGCTTGTGTTAGTTTTCCCCACTGTAGCCCCAGCACCTGGAAGAATGCCTGGCATAGTTGACACATAATAAAGATTCATAAAGGATTCATTGAATCAATAAATGAACAGAATTAGAGACTGCTGGAAGCCCAAATAGAATAGGCCTAAGTACAGGGCAGCTGAATTTCCCAGTCAGGAGGTCCCTGGGGTCTTTGGATAGAGCCCTTGCAATATAGGGGTGAGGCCCTCACATCTCCCCTGCATCTGCTGTCACTGTGGAGTCGGTAGGCTGGAACGAAGTGGTGGCAGTGAACCCGAACCTGCCTGTGCCATCCAGTGGCCACTGGCCCTGGGGGCTGCTGAGCATGTAAACTGGGTTGGTCCAAACAGAGGTGTGCGGTGAATGTACAGCTCCCACGGGAACCCTGAAGATGTGATATAAAGAAAAGACTTGGAAATAACACAGGAGCAATTTTTATACATTACATGTTAAAATGATCACATTTTGCCTATATTGGGTTAAAATATGTCCCTAAAATTAATTTTTACCTTTTTAATGTGACTACTAGAAATGTTTAAATTACATACATATGTGGCTCACATTATATGTCTATTGGACAGAACGGACTTCAGGGTGCCATCCCCACCGTCGTTTTTTGTGATTCTAACGTGATTTTAATAAAAGTTCACACTCTCCTTATAGCCCAGGAGGCTGCTATGGGTCAAAACATCATAGGGCAAGGACGACTGAGCACTGAGACCTTGGGCAAGTTAACCTCAGAGATGACTCTGCTGGCCCCAGAAATTAAACCTGGGAAGAGTGTTCGTGGGAGCGTGGTCATGACCAAAAGCAAGGCGGACAGCCATGGCTCCGGGTCGCAGAAGCAGCATCACTCACACCAGTCTGAAACACCACAGGTACAAATCAGGGCTCTACCGCAGGAGGGCTGGGATCTTCCTCCTCCCCAGCATCCTGCAGCCAGGTCAGTGCCCTTCATCCCTGCAGTGTTCCCACCAGGCCGGCCTGAGCGCTGTCCCTGTGCCCCTCCTTCTGAAAGGGGCATTCACCCAGCTGGTGCTCAGGAAACATCTTTTATGCTGTAGGCACTGGCGAAGTGCAAATAAAGAAAGCAGAATCCCTGCACTAAGAGTCTGATGAAGGAGACAACCACATGTGCAAACATTTGCAATAAAGTGAAATTAGTTACAAAAGAAGTGTGAAAAGGGAATTAGGCTGAGCCACAGAAAATTTCCAAAATTCAATCCTTTTATAACTCCATAACAGCAATTTCCTATGGCTCAACCTAATTCTAAAGGAAGTTAAGGATGAAACCATTAATCTAAGTTGTGGGAGGGCTGCATGGGGAGTCCTGGAAAGTCAGAAAGAAGTCGCAGCATTTGAGCAATGTGCCAAGGAACTTAGCAGTCTCAGCCAACTGGCCGGTGAGCCAAAGACAGTGGGCGCAGTGAGTAATGAGTTGTAGGTGGAGAAGTGAAATCAAGTGAGTGTAGGATTTTATGATGTTTGAAAGTGAAGGGGAAAAAACGAAAGAGTAGTAGAGGGGCAAAGCCAGGGTCAGGAGAGTCCATTCTCAGAAAAGAAGTAGAAGCAGGTCTATAAAGAATGGAGCCTCTGGAGAAGTGTCATGTGACAATCCACTCAAGAGAGAATGAGATCCTGGGAGGCAGTAGGAAGGGCAGAATTCAGCACAATTAAGGGAGAAGAGAGCCGGCTTCCTTTGGGGTCAGTAAAGGGTAAAAAACAGACACAGCTAAGGGTGGGAGAAGCTGAGTGGAGAATGGAGGTTGGAAAAGGCATTGTTGAATGGCACTGTGATGCATATAGGAGGCATGGTCTTTTGAGGGAAGCAGCGAGGAGGCTGGGGCTGCAGAGCATGCTCAAGGGGAGTGGCAGAGCACTGCTTCCACTATGGTGAATAGAAGCAGAAATTGGTGATGGATAAGGAATAAATAGTTGGGAATGATAATGGCCCAACCAAGACTGGAAACTATAACTTCACAATTGTGAAGCTTCTCTCTCTCTCTCTCTCTCTCTCTCTCTCTTTTTCTCTAGAGTCAGGGTCTCACTCTGTCACCCAGGCTGGAGTACAGTGACACAATCTTGGTTCACTGTGGCCTTGAACTCCTGGGCTCAAGCAATCCTTCCACCTCCGCCTCCCAAGTAGCTGGGACCACAGGCATGTCCCACCATGCCTGGCTAATATTTTAAATTTTTGTAGGGATGAGATCTCGCTGTGTTGCCCAGGCTGGTCTTGAACTCTTGACCTCAAGCAGTCCTCCTGGCTTTGCCTCCCAAAGCACTAGGATTACAGGCATGAACCGCCACACCTGGCAAGATTTCTCTAAGTGGACCTGGCAGCTCCCATTCAGGAGTGGAGAGAGAAGAATGCCACCCTTGAGGAGAGGGGGTGTGCTCTTAGAACTAGGGGGCAAGAGAGCTGAGGGTGCCATCAGTATAGGAAGCCCAGCCTCAGTAGAGAAGGAATTAAGAAGGAACATAGAATGGGAGAAACAGGAAGGGTTAGGGGTGGATCTCGTTACAGCCTGAGAGTGCTATAGGGACAGTCGGGGAGGTGGATGGAGCAGAAGTGAAAGTCCTGGTAGAAGAGGAGGCCCATCCGCTGGGAAGAGCAGATGGATGGGGAAGAGTTGTAGGTCTTCATGGGAAATGAGACCTGTGAATTGGATAGAGCAGGTGGGTGGAATAAAGATGTAGGTCCTTAGGCCGGGTGCAGTGGCTCCCACATGTAATCCCAGCACTTTGGGAGGCTGAGGTGGGTGGATCACTTGAGGCCAGGAGTTCAAGGCCAGCCTAGCCAACATAATGAAACCCCGTCTCTACTAAAAATACAAAAAAAAAAAAAAAAAGTAGTAATAACTTAGCTGGGCATAGTGGTGCACACCTGTAATCCTAGCTTCTCGAGAGGCTGAAGCACGAGAATCACTTGAGCCCAGAAGGCGGAGGTTGCAGTGAGCCAAGATGGCGCCACTGCACTCCAGCCTAGGCAACAGAATAAGACTCTGTCTCAAAAGAAAAGTACATAAAAAATAAAATTTAAGATATAGGTTCTTGTAGGAGAGGAGGCCCACATGTTAGATCAGGTAAGAGGATGGAGCAGAGGCAAAAGTCTTTAAGGGAGAGGAGACCTGCAGGTTGGATGGAACAGCCCACAGGGCTGAACTTGTGCCAGGTGATATCTTATTGTCACTTCAGTCTTATGTTTTTCTCACACCATGAAAACAGAAGCCATTGATTCATTGTCTTCTGGAGCACTATCCTTTTCACCCTCTTTTCCAGGATCCAGTAGAGTGTTCTTTACCCAGATGTTTATGGATGAACTAAAACTCATTTCTCTGTTACCATATAGGGTGTTATCAAGAGTCATTTCCTTTGGTTTTGTTCTGTCCATCTGGACAGGGAAGTAAAGCTTTTTAGAATTCTAAAAGGCAGTAGAACACCCCAATTCTGACTCTGAACTCCTTTCAGTAATGAAACTTAAAGATCACAGTAGAAATCAGCTCACAGACCCCACATGTGGTGCCTGCACTGCCCAGTGTGACAGGACTCAAATGATCTGGACAACAGAGTCCCCCTGTGAAAGCACTTACCCAGGGAGATGGCGATTGGTCTTCTTAAAGCTCTCATAAAGCATGAATTTTCCAATGACTGATATTTCAGTCATGTTGCAAATGGGAAGAAATGTGTAAATATATTATATAACGAAGATGTGGCCCATAAGCTCATTTATTTATAAATCACCTCTATCCAGGAAAGCACCAGTAAGAAATCCTGATCTTTTGAATGATATTTAATCCAACGCTCTTGCTTCTCAATTTCATGGCCTCCGCAGCTACTCACCTCCCTGACCACATCCTAGACATTGTTCATCACTACCCATAAACTCCAAGATCTCTCTGTCACAGTCCTGCTTTCCCACAGCCATCTTCTCGCTTTCCAGATGACTAACTCTGGTAAACACCTGGCCCCATCGAAACCTCCAGTCCTCATCCTCACTACCTATCACCCACCTCATGCCCTCTTTACCCAGTCTGGATGCCATGGTCTGCCACCATAGCACCCCCTTGCAATTTGCCCTTCACCACACTCTCAAGCAAAGCTTCAGCCCTGGCAAACCTAATCCCCCACCTACTCCATGCAGACCAGCTGAGCATAGCTGGGGAAGATTCTCACCTCTCCTGCAGGATCTTAATTTAAATTTAAGACCACAGGTCTCCGGTGGACCCTTTGGTCTGGCTCAGCCTTCCATCTATTCAAGATGACTGCTTTATTGCTCTCATCACTCTCCTAGCCTCCAAAATATTTTTCTCTTCCTCATTGTCAGCCAATGATCCCTCTTCTGATTTCACCGAGAAAGCTGCAGCAATCAGAAGACAATGACCTCATCTTCTGGCCACCAACTCTTCCAGCAGCCTCCGTCCACACATGGGGCTGTGCCTTCCCAACAGCTGAGTGTCTGCCCTGCCTTCACCCAGGGCCAATCCCTGCACATGGGCACCCGGCCCCACCCCTTCTCTTATCCAAGGGCTAAATTCCTGCAGTTGTCTCCTGTCTCCCATTTTCTCCCTACTCTACTCCCGTCAGCATCTATGCATGCTGTATTATTATTCCCATCATTAAAAATGCTTTCCCATGACCCCACATCCCCCTCCACCTATTACCTCCTCTCTTAGCTCCCTTCCTCTGCTGTTCCTCCAAAGAACTGCCGCATTGCCTGCCTCCCCATCCTCACACCCTCCCCCATCCTCTCTTTCACTGCTTCCGTTGGGTCCTTTGTCCCCACCGTTCCACAGCTGCTCTTCTCAAGGTCCTTGGCAGTCTTCACCTGGACAAATCCAGAGGTCAGTTTTCTGTCTTCATCTCACATGACTTCTTGGCAGCTGATCGCCCCCCATCTTGGAAACACTTTCTTCATGTGGCTTTCCCTCCTCCACCTTCCCTTCTACCTCATTAGCAACTCCTTCCTCTACTTTCCCAGCTTCTCAATCTCCAAATTCCTGGTCATTGGAGTAGCCTAGGACCAAGTCTTCTACTACTACTTTTTGTTACCTGCATTGTCTTTGCAGGCGATCTCAGTCAGTTGCATTACTTAAATATTTAAATACCTTTAACATGTTTGTGACTCTCGAAATTCTATTGCCAGCTCGAATTTCTTCCCAAGTGCAGGTTCATGTATCCACATTCATCTTCAATCTCTCTCGAAGGGCTTAGAGGCATCTCAAAATGTTTATATCCAAAAAGTGATTCTCGCTTCCACTGCTCCCCAAAAATTGTTCTTCTCCCAGTCTTTCCTTTCTCAATAAATAACTTCACCATTTTCCAGCTTGCTAAGGTCAAAACTCAAGGAATCATTTTTTGATGCCTCTTTCTTTATGTTCCGTCTGAAGTCCTACTGGCCCTACTTCCAAAACACATCCTGTATGAGCCACTTCTTGCCACCACCATTTTCGTCTCGTCTCCACCACCATCCTCATCCCTGTTGCCATCATCTCCTGTCCTGACCACAGTGACATCTTCCTGTGACTCATGTCACCTCATGTGATGGGTAAGGTGGTCTTTTAAAAATAAAAATCAGGCTGGGTGCAGTGGCTCATGCCTGTAATCCCAGCACTTTGGGAGACCGAGGGAGGCAGATCACCTGAGGTCAGGAGTTTGAGACCAGCCTAGCCAACATGGCAAAACCCCGTCTCTACTAAAAATACAAAAATTAGCCAGGCGTGGTGGTGCACGCCTGTAATTCCAGCTACTTGGGAGGCTGAGGCAGGAGAATCACTTAAACCCGAGAGGTGGAGGTTGCTGTGAGCTGAGATGGCACCATTGCACTCCAGCCTGGGTGACAGAGACTCCATCTCGAAAATAAAATAAACATAAATATAAATCAGATTATTTGTCTGCTGAAAGACACCAACTTCCCATAATACTTGGAATAAAATACCATGGTCTACAAGGCCCTGCATATTCTGGTCCTGGCGGTGTGGTGTCTTTTTTTTTTTTTTTTTTTTTTTTTTTTTTTTTTTTTTTTTTGAGGCGGAGTCTCACTCTATTGCCCAGGCTGGAGCACAGTGGCACGGTCTTGGCTCACTGCAAGCTCCACCTCCTGGGTTCACACCATTCTCCTGCCTCAGCCTCCTGAGTAGCTGGGACTATAGGCGCCCGCCACCACGCCTGGCTAATTTTTTTGTATTTTTAGTAGAGACGGGGTTTCACCATGTTAGCCAGGATGGTCTCGATCTCCTGACCTCGTGATCCGCCCTCCTCGGCCTCCCAAAGTGCTGGGATTACAGGCGTGAGCCACCGCGCCCGGCCTGTGTGGTATCTTTAACCTTAAGCCTGACTATCTTCCCCATTGCTCACTCAGTTCCAGCCCCACTGGGCTCTGTTTACCCCCCAGATTCTCCAAGCACACTTGCGTTGAAAGTGCTTGCTGTCCCCTCCCAGAAAGGCTCTGCTCCCAAGATCTTGTCTCATTCTTTCACATAACCCGGGTAACATGAGCATCCTCTCTACAGAGTCATTCCCCAACCCTGTTATGGTTCCTTATTACCTGGTTATTTCCTTCCTAGCACTCATCACTCTCTGAAATTGTATTGATTTGTGGAGGAAAGTGGCCTTTTCTGTCTCTTCCATTGGAATGAAAGGGCCCCAGGGGCAGCACTATTGTTTGTTGTTATATCCCTAGTACCTAAGCGTGCCTGGTGCAAGATGGGTACTCAGTGAATAATTGTCGAATGAATGAAAAGCTGCATGCAGCTCAGTACACAAACAACGTACTTTCCACACTGTTGCCACTTGAAACTTACAGCGGTTCTTTAAGGTAGACAGGATCCTTCCATTTTATAATGCAATTCCGATTGTACAGATGAGGAAATGAGAGATTATGTGATCTTCCCAAGGTCCTGTGGCTGGTAAGTGTAGGCGTTGTTGAGATACAAGGCCGGATTCTGACTCCTAATCCTTCTCCCACTCAACAGATTTCCTCCAGCCCTCTCCTGCCGGGGCCTACCCACCGCCGGCTCAGTGTCAGTCCCAGTGTCGGAGGCGAGACCGGGCTGATGAGCTGTGTGCTCCCGGATGAACTTCTCGTGCAGATCTTGGCCGAGCGGATACAGGTGGGTCCATGCCACTTGCACAGAGCTGCAGGGCTTGGCGCTCACACACCATCCCTGCGCACCGGACAGAGGTTCTGGGCCATCAGCCACCACGGCGGCTCTCTGACAGCTCTTGTCAGTCCCTGGCCCTGGCCCAGTCTGCAGCCTGAGGCCATTCACCTTCTTAAAGGACCAGAGAGGAGAAGACTACACAAACACTTTTTAATGACCAGAAGCAGAGCGATGTGTTAAAACTTACAATGTCGAGCCATTCTGAAAGTGCGAATTTGGAGCTATGTTAATTGCTTCAAAAAAACATTTTCAATGTTATTAAGTGAAAAAGAAGTAACTAAGAAACAGTGGTTAAAACATAGTAACATTCTATGTAAATATTTATAAATGTATACTACACACATAGTAAAAACTTTTAAAATACATGTTACCTGTGGTTATCTTTGGGTAGCAGGATTATAGAATTTTAGTCTTCTTTATACATTTCTGAATTATTTTACAATAAGATATTGCTTTTAAAGTCAGAGAAACAGTAACACTCTTTTCCAAGTTTTAAATTTTTTTCCGTAAGAATTCTACAGTTAAAGACAAGAAAATAAGATCAGCAGGATTGAGGAGGGTATCACTGAAGCCTGTTTCTGCTCATGGTTTGCAGACACAGCTACATTGCTTACCAGGTCCTGGAGCTGGGTGTTTGCTTTGTGTCTTCAACTAGGGCCACAATATTAACTGCACATTTAAATACAACAAAATTAACTTGAGGTTCCCAGAAGGGGAGGAATATCATCACAAGAAAGTTTTTATGTGAAGATTTGCACTGCTGCTACATTAAAGGCACATCACTCTCAACTGATTTGAACAAGGTGTTCCCATAAGCGTGCCAATGTTTCAGATACCCAGAGTAAAGGCTGAGAAACACTGGTAAGGCCCCACAGTCAGCCAGTGGAGCTGTGCTACTCAAAGTGCTGGTCTCTGATGACACATGGAGCTTACAGGGCTTCTTTCATCCACAAAGTCTTGCTACAAAGTTTAGCCGCAGAGAAGGAATGATGTAGCCATGGTACCTGTTCAGTTGCCAGCTGAACCAAATAGTGTGTTTAGTGATATAGGTCATTTACATTCTGACACAAGCTTCTTGTCTCATCGAAAACCTAATGCTCATTCATTGGTGGCTGGTCTACGGCTACACTCTGAGTAACACTGAGTAAGGCAGAGGCTGTTCTCCAGTGGTTACTGTTACCAAAATCATTACACTCCAAGGCAGTAAGACCACTAAGAAAAATACAAAAGGCCCATCTGCTGCTGCCCCTGCTGCCTGTGACTCTGTGCTTGGGAACATCTTTCCCTTTTCATCTCATTTTTGTGTACCTCATGGATCTTCACAGACCGGCCCTTTAACATTTTTGTTTGTTCATTTATTTCTACAGACAGAATAAACCCTTTACTCTACAAGTAGGTACAATAAAAACCATCTGGCTGGGCACAGTGGCTCACACCTGTAATTCCAGCACTTTGGGAGGCCGAAGCAGGTGGATCACCTGAGGTCAGGAGTTCGAGACCAGCCTGGTCAACATGGTGAAACCCCGTCTCTACTAAAAATACAAAAATTAGCCGGGCATGGTGGTGGGCACCTGTAATCCCAGCTACTTGGGAGGAGGCTGAGGCAGGAGAATCATCTGAACCCGGGAGGCAGAGGTTGCAGTGAGCCAAGATTGTGCCACTGCACTCCAGCCTGGGCGCTGGAGTGACCGAGGGAGACTGTGTCTCAAAAAAAAAAAAGACTGACTGATTAAACACTTTTATTCTTCTCTTTTATTTTATGATAGCACCTTGGATTTAGCAAGCAGAAAGGCATGGTGCTTGCATCGGGGCCAAGTAGGTCTGCAGAACCCTTTGCAGCCCCCGTAAAAGCATAAACAGAACAAATGAGGTTGTGGCCATAGTAACTGTCTTTGCTGTCTCTGGTTTCAGCTGAGTGACTGCTACCGAGGAGTGGTGTTTGATGGCCTCGACACCCTCTTTGCTCGGAATGCCGCGGCTGCCCTCCTCTGCCTGCTGAAGGCCATTGGCAGCCGGGAGCATATATACGTTCTCAACATGGCCCAGGATTATGCAACCATGAAGGCCCAGGAGAAAGCCAAAAAGGAGCAAGAAGGCAAGGCCTCCCACCTTCCCACTGGGCTTAAATGAAACTTTGACATTTGCTATTCCATTGGCGCCTCACCTCTGCCCTGTAAGGTGGCCAGGAGTTTGTATTTCTGCTTTGCTGGGAGGGAACTGGGACTCATGTGGCTAGTTGGGAGGTTCTGTGATGAACACTCTGCTGACAGCAGGTGCATTCTTGCTTCCCTCCCATCACACTGTACCCCTCCATGGTTTCTGCAATTACAGCCATTACAGATCCTGACTGAAGCAACTGATTTCCTTGTTGGTTTTGTTTAAGCCAATTGTGCATTTCTTATAAAACTCACAGTGCTTTTACACCTTAGCCTGCTGCACACCAGGCACTGTAGCAGACATTTTGTATACTTTGGGGCATTTAATCCTCACAATTACCCTGTGAATCTTGTCCCCATTTTATAGAAAAGGAGAATATAGCTCAGAGATAGCAAAAGTCTTGTGTCAAATCACATTGCCAATTAGTAGGAGAACCGGGTCCTTTTAATTCTAAACCCGTTGCTTTTCCTATCATTATACCAATGGCCTGGGAAAAAATTTAATAACCGAAAGATTTGCTTGAAAGATAGGTACACACGCATACAAGTAATGTTAGCTTAAGTTCCCAATGTAGTCAGAAGCAGCTCCAGCAAATCTTGGTCCCCCAGGGCAGGGGTTGAGGGACAGAGGTGGGTGGCGCTGTCCACGGGAGTCAGAGCCCCACCTCCTGGGAGCCTCAGCTCCAGCCACACGACTACCCTTCCTTACTCGGGCTTGCTGCTCCCTTCTAGCACAATCTACTCAATTCATAATGCTTTTCCAATTAAGGAAATACTTACAAACACTGAGCTGTCTCAGTCCTTGAACAGAATTCAAAGTCAGCTTCCTTATAGTCTCATCCTGAGAAAAATCTGGAGCAGTGACCAGGCATCCCTCAGCCGTCATCCAGCCTCCAGCTGCACAGTTTTCCAGAAAGCTCATTTCTCCATACTGATCCACTTGAAAATAATTACCACTTTTCCTTTTCCCACTTATCTTCAGAATGAAATTTCTCCCAGTTAAATTGCGGGCTCCTCTCCCCTAAATCATCTGAATTGAAATGTCCTAATATGGCATACGGTCACCCTATTAATACATTAAAATCTCATGCTTATTGAACATCTATGAACACGCCAGGCACTGGGGAAAGCACTTTACATGATAGCTTATTTCATCTCTACAGCGGCCTTATGTTACTATTCTTGTCTGTGATTATCCCTTGATAAGTGGCAGGGAAGGAACTCAAATGCAGGTGTCTGAGTCCACAGCTCAAACTTGCAAGGATGATGGTGAGAATGCTGTGCTAGGGAGGTGTGAGGAAGAAGCTGGTGCCTTTGTCCTAAGTGTCAATCACATGCCTGGACCTGGAATCTGTAGGGCCACAAAGGGGATTCCCCTTGGTGTGCAAATGGCCCTGTCACCATGAGCCCATTAGTGGCATATGCTCATAATGAGTCAAGTCCGTGGGTGGTATATGAGTCTTCTATCATAGTTGTGACAAATGATCGCTGTCTGAGTCTGTTCAGACTGCCATAACAAAATTTCATAGATTGGGTCGCTTATCAACAGCAGACATTTATTTCTCACAGTTCTGGAGGCTGGCAAGTCCAAGATCAAGGCACCAACAGAAACAGTGTCTGGCGAGGTCACCTTCTGGTCACAGAAAGCATCTCACTAAGTCCTGAAACAAGCTCCCTCAGGCCTCTTATAAGGCCACTAATCCCAGCCATGAGGACTCTATTCTTGTGACCTAGTCACGTCCCTAAGGCCCTTCTTAATACCATCTCCTTGGGGAATTCAGTTTCAACATGGGAATTTCAAGGGGACACAAACATTTACACCATAGCAACCACAAACTTGGTTACTTAACACAACACAGAAATTTATTGTCTTACACTTCCGGGGTCAGAAGTCCTAACATCTTTCCCTGCCACTTATTAAGGGATAATCACAGATAAGAATGATAACTCCTCCCTTATAGGGCTGTTGTGGAGATTAAATAAGCGATCATGTAAAGTGCCTTCCCCAGTGCCCAGCATGTTCATATATGTTCAACAAACATGAGATTTTAATATAATAGTAGTATGACTGTATGCTATCTTAGGACATTTCAAATGCAGATGATTTAGGGGAGAAGAGCCCACAATTTAACCAGGAGAAATTTCATTCCAAAGATCATGGGGAAAATGTGAAGTGGTAATTATCTTCAAGTGGATCATTATGGAGAAATGAACTTTCTGGAAAACTAGGCAGCTGGAGGCTGGATGACTGCTGAGGGATGCCTAGTCATTGCTCCGGATTTTTCTCAGCAGGGCCACATTCCTTTTTTGGCTGTCGGGTAGCCCCTTTTTCTTGTCTTTTCTGGCTTCTAGAGGCCTCCTGCACTCCTTGGCTCCTGGCCCCTTCCTTGCAGCCCTCTGACCCCTGCTCCTACTATTCACATCATCACCATCTCTGACTGACTCTCCTGCCTCCCTCGAAAGGACCCTTATAATTAGACTGGGCCCCCCAAGATAATCGGCCCACCTCAAGATCCTTAATTTAATCACATCTGCAGAGTCCCTCTGCTATGGAAGACAACACAGTCACAGGTTCTGAGTAATCTGATATGGGCATCTTTGGAGGCCACTGTTCAGCCACCTGCAGACAGAACCCAAATGTGGAAGTGCTTTCATGAAGGGACCCCACACCCCCGCAACCAGGGAGGAGGCAGACCAGGCGCCACACCAGCTGCCCCACACTAAGACCCTCCTTCACCTGCTTAGGCTGCTAGCGAGAGTGGGAAGGACTTTTCCTCACCTTCCCGTCTCTGTGGTCCTCACAGAACGCAAGCACAAGGAAGCTCTTGAGAAAGAGAAGGAGCGTCTCCAAAACATGGATGAGGAAGAATATGATGCCCTGACCGAGGAGGAGAAACTGACATTCAATCAGGGGATTCAGCAGGCGCTCCGGGAGCGGAAGAAGAGGTCAGGGCCAAGGGCTGGCCAGAGCAGAAGCCATTCCCCTGGGACCGTCCCCACAGAGTGACCAGGACTGGGGTGTGAGCCCAAGCCATCTTCCAGGGGGGAAGCAGTAGCTGCAGAAAGCCCTGGAAGGTGACCTGCAAGGAGCAGAAAGACACATCCCGCCCATCCAGGGTGCTGGCTGCTGTACCATTCAGGGTTTCTCCCACTGTCCTTACTTCCCACTGGAGGCCATTTGAGACCAGGCTGTAATGTCACGGGCGGCCCTGGGAGAGGGGCCACTGGCCTTTGCACTGCCCTGGGGCCCCTGCTGACCCTCCTGACCAGCACCCCCAGGTGTGGATTATCAGCCTCTGTGCTCTCTGCCTCGGTGCTTCAGTGTCCACAGCTGGTGATCCAGGGTCCACTCTCCTGACCTGGCATAGTGACTGCTCCCCAAATCTCAGCCCTTCCTCCCCCTGCCTGGGTCCCCTTCTTGGCCTTGGGTGGTGCCGCCCATTCCCCGAGGTCTAACTGCCATGGGAAAGATCCTCGGCCTGGGCAGATCCTCGATCCTGGGACCGTGGGCAGGCTCACAAGCCAACACCCTCAGCCACTTTCTGTACCCCTCAGCGGGAACCTCACAGAAACCACTCGATCCCTGCATGCCTCCTAGTGCCCAGGATACTTAGGACTATCTCAGAGGGACGGGGACAGTGGATCATGTGAACTTTCTGCCCTCAGATCTTCAAAGATTGCAGGGATGGGGTGGGGGGTAGTGGTTCTATTGCCTACCTCCTCCCTAGGATTTCAGGCACTGGAGGTACAGAGCCTAGATACCCACCTACTATTTACCCACTTCTCTCCTCTCCTCCAGCTCCACACTTCTCCCACTGACCTGAAACAGCTTTTGCCCTCCCTGCCCCTACAGTACGTCCTAATCTTTTTTTTTTTTTTGAGATGGACTCTCGCTCTGTCATCCAGGCTGGAGTGCCTCCATCACACCTCAAGTTGCGCAATCTCAGTTCACTGCAACCTCCACCTCCTGGGTTCAAGCAATTCTCCTGCCTCACACCACCATGCCCGGCTAATTTTGTTGTATTTTTTGTAAAGACAGGTTTTCGTCATGTTGGCCAGGCTGGTCTCAAACTCCTGGGCTCAAGTGATCTGCCTGCTTCAACCTCCCAATGTGCTGATATTACAGGCGTGAGCCACAGCGCCCAGCCGGATGTGCCCTAATCTTTCTGCAGCATGGTCCACTATAGAAATGCCCAGTCCTCCAGACTTACAGAAAGCCTTGCTTTGAGACTTTAGAAAAAACTCCTCTTTTTCACCAGGGCTGTTGCTTTCAGACATTCATCTCATGGTGGACCTGGAAAATGCAAATTTGAGTCTCAAAGTGCAGCAACAATGTGTTTGTGTCACACCACACACACACACACACACACACACACCCCACATGAAGTAAATGAGTTTGCTTCAGTGGGCAGAGAGCCATGGCAACCGGAAACAATTAGGAATTCCTGGATGAAAACAGCTGGGTTAACTATTTTCAGAAGTGCTATTCCCTCACTTGTTTGTGCTTGGTGCTTGGCTTTGGTCCACTCTCTGCTGTCAGCAGCAGGGGCAGGAGCAGCTGAATGACAGCAGAAAGAGAAAGAGGGTGGAGGAGGGGAACACGGCTTTCAGACTATGCACCATGGCTTTAAGCTAGCCACCATAGACACTGCTTTGAAAATACTGTTTCGGACTGGGTGCAGTGGCTCATGCCTATAATCTCAGCACTTTGGGAGGCCAAGGTAGGAGGATCACCTGAGGTCAGGAGTTCGAGACCAGCCTGGCCAACATGGCGAAACCCCGTCTCTACTAAAAATACAAAAGTTACCTGGGCATGTTGGTACACACCTGTAATCCCAGCTACTCAGAAGGCTTAGGCAGGAGAATTGCTTGAACCCGGGAGGCAGAGGTGGCAGTGAGCTGATTGCACCACTGCACTCCAGCCTGGGTGACAGAGCAAGACTCTGTCAAAAAAAAAAAAAAAAAATGTCTTATTGTCTGAACAGCAAACATGTTCAGCTATGGGAGGCAAGCCTCATCTGCACTAATACCAGAACAATCTTTGAAAGTTGCTTTTTTTAAGTGCTAATATCGTGCTTATTTTCAGCCTTTTTCTCACTGTCCTATGAGAGGAGATTGGACTCGAAATACAGATTAATGGAGAATTCCTCCTAGTTGATTTTCAGTGAATCAGAGTCTTGCTGAATGACCATTCAAACATAGATGGGAGTCATTTTTTCTTTCTTTCCTTCTCTTCCTTTCTCCTTTCCTTCCACTTATCCAGCTTACTTTGTTCTTTCTTTTTATGCTCAAGAAAGCTCTGCCCAATGTCCCTCCCCCTGGAAGTCCCAGGCAGCGGAGGGGTGAGGCATGGGGCCCCTGAACTATTTTTTTCTCTGCCTGGTTTGATGAAGGGAGCAGGAGAGGCTGGCAAAGGAAATGCAAGAAAAGAAGCTACAGCAGGAGCTGGAGCGACAAAGGGAAGAGGATGAGCTGAAACGGAAGGTCAAAAAAGGAAAGCAGGGACCCATTAAGGAGGAGCCCCCGCCGAAGAAATCTCAAGCAGCAAACAAGCAGGTAACAACCCTCACTTGCTCCTCGCCAGGAGACCGAAGCGGAAGGCAGCCTGGTGCATTCCCCTTCCAGGAAATTAACCTGATCATGTTGGGATCATGTGGTGGGACAGAAGGCAGGAGGAAAGGGACCAATGCTTGTTGAATGCTGATTGTATGTGAGCCTGCGTCATACATAATCGTGTCGCCCTGTGAGGTTCAGAGATGGGAAGACACAGATCCAGGACCTCACCCAGTTGGGTCTGGCCACAGCCCTTGCTCCTTCCACCACCCCCTGCAGGACCCAGGATGGTGCCGAATAGGCTAATATTCAAGATGTGTTCCCAGGAAGCCCCAAAGCCAATGAGCCCATGTGTCCAATCAGGAGCATACCCTTGGCGACCGTCAAGGAAGATGCTTCGGCATGAGCTTATCCTCACAGGCAAGTGCCAGCAGTTTGTCGGCCTGCCAAGCATAGCAGTCGCCTCCCTGCCCCCGTGGCACTGGAAGAGCAGAGTGGCTAAAGGAGCCCCCACAGTGGTGATCCTGGCTGAGGGCTGTGACCAGCTGGTGTGGCAGCCACGAGTCCTGAGGGTGAAGCTATAACCCGTCTCCGGACAGGGTAAAGGCTGGCCCAAGTTGGTGAGTGAAAGTGATAGTGGCTGGGCAGACATAAGGGCAGAGAAATTGGTGTGCAGGGGTCTCAACCAGGGAAAGCTCAGGAAGGAGCAGGATCTAAGCACACAGAACTAGGCACAGATTTGGGATGCCTGATACTGACCTGAAGGAAATCGATGACATCTCAGGCTGAGAACAAAAAGGGGTCCCTAAGAGAAAATTACCAGGACTGATCCCTGCCTCTCCTAGGTAATTTTGTACGTGAAGCCAGGAGGGAGAATTTGAGTACCTGTGTGTTTCAGCCATTATTTTTACCATTAAACAAAGTCAATTTCTTATGTGGCATAAGTTCAGGATAATCTATGCAGAAGTTATCTTCCCAAGTTTGCTTTTAAAAGACACCATTTCATTCATCATTAAAAGAAAGACTATTTGCAGCACAATTAACCTCAAATTATACCCACTGACTCCATCACTGGTGTCTCCATCTGGAATCTGTTGAAACTTTTAAGTAGGAGCATTTTCCTATTTAAAAAGTAGTAGATTTTCCTATTTTACTCTCAGTTCAAGTTGCTATCACCTGAGCACCCCTCCCCCAGCCCCTGACCCCAGACCCCACTACTGGATTCAGGGCAGGTACTTTTGCATGTGCTTTGTTGACCTTGGATGAGGTGATGAGGACCTTATCACGGTCATCCATTTGGAAACAGGCTTGTGTATCATTTGAGCTTAGCACAAAACATAATCAATCATGTTCCCTGGGGGGACTTCTTGAGACTCTTGGACTAATGTGGTTGTCTGGTCTGAAAACACTCAAGCTCAAGAAAAACTGCTGAGACTAGATGTGTTCTCAGGAAGTGAAAGAAAATTCCAGGGCGAGTGCCAAGGTGAAAGGGAAGGACTAAAGACCTTCCTGCTTCCTCATCAAAAGGATTGCTCTGTGTCTTAAACCGTCAGCACACCTCCCTGCTCTGGCTTCAGCTCTTCTCACAGCCTTTAAAGATGTTCTCAAGAATCACCCACCTTTAAAATGAAAAAAAAAAAAAAAACTTCCTTCAACCCTGGTGCCCCCGACGAGCACCCCTTTTCTCTCGTTCCCTTCATACTTGTCCCCACTTGCTGGCTTTGCCTCCTCACCCCTCATTCCTGCCTCCCCCTTTCCTACCCTGATTCCTGTCTCCACCACTCCCTCGAATCCAAGGCTCCAGCCTCTCCATTTCCAGATCTAATGGGCATGGGTCAGGCCTTGACTTGCTTGATGTCCTCCTACATGAGCTTCACACTGTGGATCATACCCTCCTTGGATCGCTCTTCTTTCCTAGCATCCTGGTCCACCCTTTCTGGCTTTCCTCCTTCTCCCTGACTTCTTTCTGGACCCACCTCAACCCATCCTTAGTCACTCTGCAGGTTTCCAGCCTCAACCTTTGTCTCTTCCTGCTCGGTCTAAGGCTGACCCCCATCCCATGCGTTACTTCATGTTTACCTGATCGTACATAATGGGTTGGAGGAAGAGGAGGGGGGTAGGAAAAGCTTGCAAATTCCAAAGCAAAGTGAAGGGCATTCCAGGCAGAGGGACGGCCCAAAAGAGGGAGGAGAGAAAGGCAGGAGCCACATGAAAAAGCTAAACTAATGTTTAACAACTAACAGCTACGGTGTACTGAATTCCTGCTCTGTGACACTCCCTTCTGGGAACTCTGAATAGATCCCATCACCTTCTACCTCCAGTGTCGACAATACCTGCTGAGGGAGACATGATCATCACCATCATTTTGGAGATGAGGAAGCTGGAATGCAGCACAGTTCAGCGATGCACCCAAGGTCACGTGGCCAGAAGGCAGTTGGGGCAGGCCCAATTTGTCCAACTCCAAAGCAGGCACTCTTTTCCCTGGTTCTTGCACTGCCTCCCAAGCCCTTAGTCCATCCACGGCTCCTGACACTTCTTCAGGTTGTCCCTCGGACACTGGTAACTCAACGCAGCCCACACCAAGCTCATCATCTATGCTGCCTTCCTCCCGGACCTCTTCCTGGCCCTATATTCCTCCCCAACCCTTCTTCTAGTTCCCAGGCCCAATTCCCAGAGTCACCCTGACTCTGCTGCTTCTGCACCTTCAATCCCATGACCAACCAGGAGCCCTGTGAGGGAGTCCCCCTCCTAAATCGTTCCCAGACTAGGGCTCTCCTTTCTTCCCCTGTCCCCAGCTGTCTCACCCATCTTTGCTGTGGTACTGTGTAACCACATGGTAGTTCCATCGTCACACCCCCTGGTCTTCTGGTTCTGGAAACAGGATGAAGAAGGGGACACAGTTTGCAGAAACATAAAAGTGTATTTTTCTGTTTTTCTTGCTTGTTGCCAAATTAGTTTAATATCCATGGGAAGGAAATCATAGTGGAGAGACCAAAAGTGTCTCACTTAGAGCTGAATCTTTGCACACATCCATGCTTATTTCCTTAGGCTACATTTCTAAACATGTCATTCCGGGGTTGAAAGGTGTGTATTTTACCCCCAACCTCACAGGCTATAGGTTTTAGCATTCCTTGTAATCCTTGCTGATTAGATTCGATGGGTGAACAACTGATTATTTTTATTGCTTGGATTTGCATTTCTTGAATTGTTAGTGAGGTGAACCTTTAAAAAAAAAAAAAAAATGCTGGTTGGTCACTGAACTCCTCTTCAGGATTTTATTTAAACATCCCAGCAAGCCCTTCTCTGGCCACTCTATTTAAAATTGAATAAGACAAAAGCAAAAACAAAACAAACAAACACCAACAACAAAAAAAAAAAGCCCACTTCTTAGCCCCTTCCCTGTCTCTTAGCACTCATCACCATCTCACATACCATAGGTTTTTATGTGGTTTTGTCTGCCTACCTGCCCCTGCAAAATATAAGCCTCATGAAGGCTGAGGCTTTTGTCTGTTTTGATCACTTAATGAGTCTCCCACCTGGCGGAAAGGTGCTCAAAAATATTTGTTTTGTGTGTGGATATGTTTTTATTTATTTTTTATTTCTTTATTTTTTGAGACAGAATCTTGCTCTATCATCCAAACTGGAGTGCAGTGGCTTGATCTTGGCTCACTGCAACCTCCGCTTCCTGGCTTCAAGCGATTCTCCTGCCTCAGCCTCCCAAGTAACTGGGATTATAGGCGCCCGCCACCACTCCCGGCTAATTTTTATATTTTTAGTAGAGACAGGGTTTCGCCATGTTGGCCAGGCTGGTCTCAAACTCCTGACCTCAGGTCATCTACCCACCTCAGCCTCCCAAAGTGCTGGAATTACAGGTGTGAGCCACTGTGCCTGGCCAATCATTTTTATTTCTTTTGTGGATTGTTTTAATCTTTTTTTTTTTTTTTTTTTTTTTTTTTTTTGATACAAGTCTCACTCTGTCACCCAGGCTGGAGTGCAGTGGCGCAATCTCAGCTCACTGCAACCTCCACCTCCTGGGTTCAAGCGCTTCTCCTGTCTCAGCTTCCTGAGTAGCTGGGATTACAGGCACCCACCACCATGTCCGGCTAATTTTTGTATTTTTAGTAGAGACAGGATTTCACAATGTTGGCCAGATTAGTCTTGAACTCCTAACCTCATGTGATCCATCCACCTTGGCCTCCCAAAGTGCTAGGATTACAGGCATGAGCCACCGCACCGGCCTGTTTTTACCTTTCTAATCAGATTTCCTTCCATCTAATAGCCTACTGCTCTTTAACTGTTTATCCTATAAAATGAAATCTGCTGGTGATTCTGATTTTCTCTATATCAGCTTTTCAAATCTGAATATGCATGCAAATCACCCAGGGATCCTGTTAATATGCAGAGAGGTTCCAATTCAGTAGGTCTGGGCTGGGGCATGAGACTATTTCTAACAAGTCCCAGGTCACATTCATGCTGCTGGCTCTTAGGTCACACTCTGAGTAGCAAGGCTCTAAGTAGTTGCCTAGCAGCCAACACTAACGTTAGCAAAAGCATAGTCTCAAGTGGATATATCGTCAGGAATCTTTAAACTGCAAGAAATAGAAGACTCAATTCAGGCCATCTGTGGTGGTGTGCACCTATAGTCCCAGCTACTCAGGAGGCTGAGACAGGAGGATTGCATGAGCTCAGGAGTTCGAATCCAGCCTGGACAACACAGCAAGATCCTGTCTTTTTTTTTTTTTTTTTTTTTTAAGGAAGAAAGAAAGACAGAAAACCCAATTCCAAAAATGTTTAAAAAAAAATTTATTTGCTCACATATATGAAAATTCATGGCTTGTTCCTTCCTGAATTCTTACTTCAGATACTGTATTTTTTACTTTTAAAATTTCCGCTTGGTTCTTTTTAAATTTTTCAATTTATCTGCTTGGATTTCCTTCTGCCGTACTGATCATAGTTATAACAGCTGCATATAGTTCTTGTCTGACAGTTCTTCCATCTGAGTCACCTCGGGGTTGGCATAGTTGACTGTCTTTTCCTTTGAGAATTTGTCAGAGTTTCCTGACTCTTCATATAACAAGTAATTTTGTATCACATCCTGCAATTTTTGGATGTTATGTTGCAGACTCTGTATTGTATTATAATTCTCCGAAGAATGTTGATGCTTTAGGTTTAACAGACAATTAGCTTGGTTGAATCAAGTTTTGGTCTTTTGCATCTGCAGCGGGTCAGTGACTAAGATGTCCGTTCCATTCTTTAAACCTTAATCACAAATTGTTTTCAGTTTGCCCCCCACACACATAGTTCAAGAGTCAGCCAGCCAGAGATTTAGGCTGCTGATACAGAAAATTTGGGGTTCCTCTTCTCTGGCTCTCTCTCCTTTCCGGGGTTTCCTCTTCACTCTCTGGAGGCTCTGAATGTTCCAGGACTTCTTTCTGTGGCCCCTCTAGAATGAAGATTGGTGGGCTTTTCTTTTTTTTTCTTTCTTTTTTTTTTTTTTTTTTTTTTTGAGACAGAGTTTTGCTTAGTCGCCTAGACTGGAATGCAATGGCGCGATCTTGGCTCACTGCAACCTCTGCCTCCCAGGTTCAAACCATTCTCCTGCCTCAGCCTCCCGAGTAGCTGGGACTACAGACATGCACCACCATGCCTGGCTAATTTTCGTATTTTTTAGGAGAGACAGAGTTTCGCTATGTTGGCCAGGATGGTGTTGAACTCCTGACCTCAGGTGACCCTCCCACCTTGGCCTCTGAAAGTGCTGGGATGACAGGCGTGCCGGCCCGGTTGGTGGGTTTTTCCATTGTGGTGTGGCCACCAGCCACTACCACTGCCATGACTATCTTCAGTGTAAAGCCACAAAAAAAGAGGAAAAGGATTCACTTTATACAACTCTCTTATTCCAAGTTTCAACAGCCCCTTTAAAAACTGCCTAATTTGTTTTTAGTCTCTAGAGTTCTCAGGGAGTTATGTTTCTATTTTATTCAGTCTGTAGCTGTTAAGTATGGGACAATCAGTTTGCTGGTTGTTCATTCCCACGCAGGAAAACTATAAACCCCCATGCAGAGTTCTTTGCCTGCATCTCTTGGCTCACCTGTGCTGGTTCTGGTCTCTCACTGATGCCCTCCACGTGAGAGACCCCGAAAGTTCTGGCTTAGACTCGCCCAGATCCAAACCCAGCTGGAAAGGAGTGCTTCGTTAAACACCATGTTGGCCACAGTGCTGGCTTTCACTCTCACTGGAGAGTGCCGTGTGCCTGTTCTGAACCAGTCCCCTTGGCCAGGGGGATGCCATTCTGTGACTGGTCAGTTCTGAATCACCTGCTTACTCCTGGAAGAAGAGGTATTGCACAGAGCAAGAATCAAGGATGGGAAAATAAAGGGATGTTGGACAAGAAAAAAAAATCACAGAACCAGCTATAATGGGAGACAGGACAGGAAGTGAGAAATATACCTGACAGTCTGGAAACTCAAAGATTAATCTGTGAAGCTATGAATTTGTCATATATCCTCTGGGCCAAAGTTTCCTTATCTCATCCCTTGATGATCTCTAAGTTCCCTTCCTGCTCCAGTCTTCTCTGTCCTCTTGAAAAGCCTGTTATCTCTTAAATTTTTGTTTCAAAAATCTAACCAAAAAAGTGCACTTCAACTACATCTGATTCTGCTTGTTGTTGTTGTTGTTTTGTTTTGTTTTTTCAGTTGGAGTTTCGCTCTTCTCACCCAGGCTGGAGTGCAGTGGCACAATCTCTGCTCACGCAACCTCTGCCTCCCCGGTTCAAGCGATTCTCCTGCCTCAGCCTCCCAAGTAGCTGGGATTACAGGCGTGTGCCACCACACTCAGCTAATTTTTGTATTTTTAGTAGAGACAAGGTTTCACCATGTTGGTCAGCCTGGTCTTGAACTCCTGACCTCAGGTGATCCACCTGCCTTGGCCTCCCAAAATGCTGGGATTACAGGCATGAGCCAACGCACCCAACCAAAATAATCCTGTTTTAAACAAATTAATGATGATTTCTCACTGTAGAAGAAGAAAGCCTTGCATTTGGCCATCGTCCTTGTTTCTCCTCTGAACTTTCCTTTGCTTCCTTCTTTCTTTTTTCTGTCCAAAATCTTCCTTTCTACCCTCCAGCTCAATCTTAAACCCAATTCCATCCCTCTCAACTTGCCTTCCTCCCTCAAATAAGCCCTTGCCAGCCATCATTTCTTACTTCAAATCTATAAAAGCAAATTTCTCCCAAATGTTATTCATTAAAAAGAAAGTTTACCTTTATGTTTATATTTTGGATCAATGGTTTCTTTTGTATTGGCTGTTGTTTACTAAAGTACAATTGAACAAAGCCTAGTGGAAATTTGATCCATGTAATCACTTGACTAAATAGTGTGTTAATAGACTAGGAAGGGTCTTATTTTCTTCAGCCACCACCTTCAAGTATTTCTGTTGAAGATACAAGAGTCTTAGAATAACCTCATTTAACCACATTTACCCTCTTTTTTTTTTTTTTTTTTTTTTTTTTTTTAGGCAGGGTCTCACTACATCACCCAGGCTGGAGTGCTTGGCGTGGACACCACTCACTGCAGCCTTGATCTCTCCCAGGCTCAGGTGATCCTCCCACCTCAGCCTCCCGAGTAGCTGGGACTACAGGGGTGCACCACCATATCTGGCTAATTTTTTTGTAGAAATGTGATTTTGCCATGTTGCCCAAGCTGTTCTCAGACTCCTGGGCTCAAGCAATCCACTCGCCCCGGCCTCCCAAAGTGCTACCCTCTTCTAAATTATATGCTAATGTTGTTATGTATTTGAATTCTCACTATATATTTTTAATGCAGAAACATTATTGTTATTGATTAAAACAATCAATTTGCATTTATTTTTACCTAAATGCCCATTTATCAATATTTATCAATATGCATTTCTCAGCACCCTCCTAAACAATCTTTAACTCCTTTCTACATCTCTTGTATCTGTTTTCTTTTACCTAAAGAACATTCCTGGGTGTTGTGTTTTGTTTTTTTAGGTACAGGTTCTTTGGCAACAAATTACTCAAGTTTTGCTTGTCCAAAATGTCTTTACTTCACCTTGATTTTTAAAGGGTGTTTTTTTCTAGGCAGGCCTCTAGGTTGCCAGCCATTTTTCTTCAGCACTTTGATATTATTTTTCTATCTTTGTCTTCCATGTGGCTGTTGAGATGTTGTCTATCAGCATGATTGTGCTCCTTCCGTGTTAGCCGTGATGCAGGGCAGGTGAGCCCCACAGTGGGGCTTAGCCCGGAGGGTTCTTGGCTTTGCCCAGGAAAGTATTCAAGGGCACGCTGGAGGTGAAAGAAAACAGCTTTATTGAAGAGGCAGTGTGACAGTTCTGTGACTGCTCCTGCCCAGCAGGGCTACCCTGTAGGCAAAGAGTAGCAGCTCAAGACAGTTTACAGTCATATTTATACCCACTTTTAATTGCATGCAGATGAAGGGGCAGAATATGCAGAAATTTGTAGAGAAGAAGTCTTTTGGGTCATTGAGTCATGGCCATGAAAGGGGTGGTAACTCCTGAGTGTTGCCATGGCAATGATATATTGACATGGCACACTGGTGGGCGTGTCTGATTGGAAAGCTGTTTCCACCCCCACCCTGTTTTAGCGAGTCCTCAATCTGGTCCAGCGTCTGAGCCCCGCCTCCTACCTCTTTCTGACTCTAACTGCCTTTAAGATGTTTCTCTTTGTCTTTAAGGTCTCAACACCTTCAGGATGTCATGTCTTCATTCAGTAATTTACTGTGATTTGCCTAGGTGTTGTTTTCTTTGTATTTTACTACTTGGGGTTTATAGTGATTCTTGAATATGTGGGTTGGGAACCATTAGCTACTAACTCTTCCAGATTTCTTCTCCTCCATTCTTTCTCTCCTCTCCGTCTGGGATTCCGATCATAAATATACTAGGCCTTTTTGCAAACCTTTCACAGTAATACATGTCTGTTGTGCTTTTTCTGTGTTCTACATACTTTTGTGCTCTCTTTATACTGAATATTTTCTTCTGACATATTGTCTAGTTCGCTGTCTTTTTTTCAGTGAGGTCTAACCTGCTATTCAAACTTCCTTTCAGTTTTTCATTTTGTTTTTGTATTAAAAAGCCATTAATTCTTTTCTTACTGTTTCTAGTTCTCTTCAAAATTCTCACTTCTCAATCGTGTTTTAATTTCCTCAGCAGATTAAGTATGTTTTAAAGTCCTTGTCTTATAGAGCCATGCATAGATCCTCAGCAGTCTGGTCTCCTGTCTGTCTTTTGCTCTTGCTTTATGGTCACATGATCTTATCTCTTTAGGTGCCAAGTATTTTTTTAAAGATAGGGGTCTTGCTTGCCCAAGCTGGTCTAGAACTGCTGGCCTCAAGCAATCCTTCCATCTCAGCCTCCCAAAGTGCTGAGATTACAGGCATGAGCCACCATGCCCAACCCAGGTTTTTATCAAGGGCCAGCTACTGAACGGAAAAAACGTTCTGAGGCTCTGGAAAATGTTGTCTCCCTCCAGAGAGAATCACTGTTTGCTGCTGGCAGTCAGCTAGGCTAGGAGCACTAGAAATCTTGATTCAATCAGGATTGAGATCATTTTAAACTGAACTTCAGTCCCTGGGAGGGCGGGGCTATTTCAGGTTGACCTTTTTTTTTCTCTTTTTCCTTTTCTTTTTCCCACTGTTATTTGAAGTACAGGGGTACATGTGCAGGATGTGCAGGTTTGTTACATAGGTAAACATGTGCCACCATGGTTTGCTGCACAGATCATCTCATCACCTAGATGTTAAGCCCAGCGTTCATTAACTATTCTTCCTGATGCTCTCCCTCCTCCTGCCCCCCAACCCCTGACAGACCCCAGTGTGTATTGTCCCCCGACCCATGTGTCCATGTGTCCTCATCATTCATCTCCCACTTATAAGGGAGAACACTTATTATTTGGTTTTCTGTTCCTGCGTTAGTTTGCTGAGGATAATGGCCTTCCAGCTCCATCCATGTCTCTCTCTGCAAAGGACAGGTTGACCCTTATTCCTAAGATGGAACCTTTCAGAGACCTAACCCAAAGGCCAGGGGATTTACCAGGACCTCCTTTCCTTGGCAGGCCTGGAGTCTAATTTTTGAACCCCAGCCCCATGAGTCATGCTGGCCTGAACTTAGAGAGAAGAGCTAGACCTGGGAAGGGAGACAGTGGGCTGCACTGCAGATAACGGTCACTAGACTGGAATGGACTTTGCATAATATCATCAAAGAGTGACCCAGAAAACGATGGCACCTACCCGAGGATTTCATCCAGGGGAGGAGAAAATCAGAGCCCACAAAGCAAGTTTAAAAGTGCAGCAAGAAAAAGAATAAAGTTGGTTTCTCTATGCCCAGTGCATTAAATAAATACATATTTTAAAAGCCTGAGGTGCGGCCAGATTCTAAACCCCCATTTGTTCCCAACAATATCCATTGTATACAATACGTGTGTGGTTTTAATAACTGCAAAAGGACTGTTGTAAGCTTTTTACATGCATTCACACATTTTATCTTCAGGAGTCCTCTGGAGTAGGTATTAATATTGCTATCTCCATTATACAGATGAGGCAGAGAGAGGCCAATTCCTCTCCCAGGGTCACAGCTACCAAGCAGTGCAGCTGGGATTGGACCACTACACGCTATGGCCTATCCCAGGGCACCTGAGGCAGGTGCAGATGGCTTGCATCTGTTAGTCTTTTCCCCTTGATCCTGCAGAACAGCAGCTCTCAACCAGGAGTACACATCAAAGACACTCTGCACCTTTTCCAAAATGCACAATGCCAGGACCCAGCCAGATCTCGAACAGAGAAGGACCATGGAATGGATATTTAGATAAAAACCCCCAAGATGATTCCCAGGCACAACCTTAGCATGCAGGAGGTGCCCGGGTCCTCAGAGGCCTTCTCAAGAAACAAAATGTCTTTTTGCTCCTCCTCATGCAATTTACTACCCCATAAAAAACTGTTTGACGCATCTTTTCTGTGTCATGCCTTCTAGGTTCCTCCATTCACCAAAGTGGATGTCAAGATGGAGACAATTGAAAGGAAAATATCTGTTAGGGAACCAACAGTGTCTGAGAAGGAAGAGCTAAATAAGAAGAAAAGGAACATGGGTGATGTCAGCATGCTTGGGCTTCCTCTTGTCCAGGACCAAGAGGACAGTGAAGGGGACGTCTCAAAGGACCCCGACAAGCAACTGGCCCAGAGGTTTAAAGCCTATGAGTTGACACTGAAGGATGTCCAGAACATCCTCATGTACTGGGACCGGAAGCAAGGAGTCCAGCTGCCTCCCGCAGGGATGGAGGAAGCGGCCCATGAGCCCGACGACCAGCGCCAGGTCCCCTCGGGTGGGCGCAGGGGCCGTAAGGACCGGGAGAGGGAGCGCCTGGAGAAGGAGCGCACGGAGAAGGAGCGCCTGGAGAGGGAGAAGGCAGAGCGGGAGCGCCTGGAGAAGCTGCGAGCCCTGGAGGAGCGGAGTGACTGGGAGGGGGAAGGGGAGGAGGACCACGAAGGGAAAAAGGAGAAGGACCTGGGTGTGCCCTTCCTTAACATCCAGACACCAGACTTTGAAGGCTTGAACTGGAAGCAGGCCTTAGAGAGTGACAAGCTTCCCAAAGGAGAGCAGGTAAGGACTCTCCTCCAGGGTGGGGAGGTCACAAGTCAGGCAGCAGGCACTGTGCTAAGATCATCAGGGGTACTTCTCCCTACCCGAAACCCATATCCCCTCAACTGCATTCATTCTCATGCCCCCTCGGAATTAAGACAATAATGACTAAAGGACCTTTCCTACTTGGCAAGAGAAAATTCGTAGGAGATGTCACACATCTAAATTAGTCCATCCAAGCTTATGGAAAGCCACCTGTAACAGTTGATTTTTAATATTAATAATATGGGTGCTACAGAGTGACAAGGCAGGTGAGGCTTTGTGGTGAAGCAGGAGACCCATCCACTCCAAAGTCTTCCCACTACCTCCCACAGTGACAGAAATTATCCTATAAGACAGCTCTTCGTTCCTGTAAACAAAAGTATTGTGTATCCAAAAGCCACCTTTGCTAGCAGTTTGGAGGAGAGGCTTATTATAGCCTTTTCTCCAGGGACAGGTTTTTTCTGTAAAGGATGAGAAAGTAAGTATTTTAGGCTACAGGTGATACTGCTTCTATCACAACTGCTCCACTCAGCCTTCAGCGGGTAAAAGTGACCACCAGCAACATGTAACTGAATGGGCATGGCCGTGTTCCAATTCAAGTTTATTTAGAAAAAGTAGCAGGCCAGATTCAGCCAGGGCACCATAGTTTGCTGCCTTCTGGTTTCATCCATGACAAACTAGATGCAGCGTTTTTTTTTTTTTTTTTTAGATGGAGTCTCGTTCTGTTGCCCAGGCTGGAGTGCAGTAGTGCAATCTCAGCTCACTGCAACCTCCGCTTCCCGTGTTCAAGTGATTCTCCTGCCTCAGCCTCCTAAGTAGCTGGGACGATAGGCATGCACCAGCACACCCAGCTAACTTTTTTGTATCTTTAGTAGAGACAGGGTTTCACTATGTTGGTCAGGCTGGTCTTAAACTTCTGACCTCAAATGGTCAGCCTCACCCTCCCAAAGTGCTGGGATTACAGGCGTGAGTCAACTTTTAAAAGTAGAGACTAGAGCCTGGGAGGAATATGTGGCAGGTCAGGGATGACGGGAGGATCAGAGTCATCCCTGCGAACCATGTGACTTCCATGTGCTGCGACCCACAGTAGAAGCCTTGCCACAGTGGTCCCGGGTGGCACCAAAGGCGGGAAGGACTGCTGGGGGACATGCAACACCAGCTCTACGCCCTTACCAGTTTCACCTCAGGCCAGCCTTAGCTAAGGAATTGTGATTTTTTTTTCCTCCAGAAATGTTTTTTTTTTAGAAAAGGACTATAACAAGAACATCTTGCCTTGTTTTATACTTTCCACCTTCCAAATCATAGGTTAGACTGCCGTTTGAAGAGCTCCCTGGCTCTGGTAATTCAACAATTGCTACAAATCATTCATGCCTTTCCCCGTAGAGGTTCTGAATCCTGGGAGTTAACTCGGCTGCATATTAGTCAGGAAATGCCTTTAGCTCCTTGACACACAGGATGAGAAGCACAGGATTGCATGGAGATATTTAGTTACTTGCTGGGCCTAACAGGCCCAGTGGTCCACAGGCTGGGCCCTCAGGTGGGCTGTAACCTTTACTGTTGTGATAATGGCTGTTAGTCTAGAGGTAACATGCTTGTTCTGAGGCAGGAAGTGACTGTTAAATTTCCAAACCATTTGCTCTGGAAATTGCTCATTCATTATATACGAGAGCAGAATGGGAAAATGCTGGAGGAATAAATGTTTTCTCTCTCAGGTTATCTTTCACTTCTCTCTTCATTCCCATTCTCTACCCTAGTCCCAGAACCTTTGCTTTATTATTTTCTTTGCTGCATTTGACTTGCTCCCATCCCAACTTTCTTTCACCCTTGGAAGGAAGGAACATTTAACGCAAAAAGAAAAATTAACATGGAATCTGCAAATAGGTGGAACAACTCTATACTTTAGACATTAGAATGTTAAGAGCTGGCCTCTTCATATTAAACAGAGATTTATTGATTGCCTGCTATGTGCTTGGCTGTGTGCCATATCCACCTGCTAACCGTCCTAATGGAGTTTACAGTCCAGTTGCAAAGGCAGACAATTAAACAATTGCCATAAAGTGTAACAAAGGCTATGGTAAGAGAGGAAGAGAGGCATAGGGTTTTGCACAGGAAATTCACAATGGGCCTTTCCTTTAGATCCTAGACATCTTGGGTCTGGGATCCTCCGGACCACCCATCCCGCCTCCTGCCTTATTCTCAATCGTCTCCTACCCTGTGAAGCGGCCGCCTTTGACCATGACAGACGACCTGGAGCATTTTGTGTTTGTGATCCCACCATCCGAAGAGATATCTCTGGATGAAAAAAAAGAAATGGAAATAGAATCAGACCTTTTGGCTGCCACAAACACTACAAAGGTAACACATGAGCAGTTTATTCTCCTAAACTGCAGTTTATTCTCCTAGTCCTTGGCAGGACTTCAGCGGGCAGGGAGAGAAGGTCACCCCACACCAGACCAAAAATGGAGCCTGGCATGAGGTGTTCTGTTCACTGAGTTATTTTCCCTCGACTTGTTGGGGATCCTCCCTGAAAACCTCATGTGAGTGTCCCTGAACTGCACCTTTCCTGGCTCTGACTTGTCCTGCCTCCTAAGAGGAAACTGACAGTGATTGATTCTCACCTAACAGCCTTTGCAGTCCCGTGGGAGGGTTTAGGGAACTTGTCTAGTTACTCTGCAGCACATCCACAATAAAAAAAATAAGCAAAACTAGCATTCTTAAAAAGATATCTAATCTTTTTTAAAACGTAAAAATATGTTTTGAAGCTAAGGTGATTGCACAGTGTGTAAGAATATAAGAATCAACACATACAAGTTAAGGGGACACGTGCCACTACAGAAAGGATAAATTATTAAAGAAATTAGGATAGGAAGATTGGATGTTTGGGGTAAAAGTCATTGTTTATGTCCTAGCCTGACACAATATAGTGAAATACATTCCAGCTGGATTAAAATTAAATAATCAAAATAAAATTGTGCAGAAATAGAAGAATATATATGCAATTAATAGAATAAATCACAAGAAAAATAAATTTGACCAATAATATGCAGAAAGTGTATATTTAAAATTATAGAAGGTTTTTTTATTCCCAGAGGAGAAGGGTGGCCCACAATTTGAATCTCTGCACACAGCCTTCTACAAACCATGCACATCAGCAAAGAGAGCTCGTAACTTCACCTATAAGTCCTGCTTACACGTAAACTGGGGACAGAGACTACCCCAAACCTCAGTTTACAAGTAAGTAGGAAATCAACATCTGAGATCAGTTGCATTGGTGGGCATGCCTCACCCGAGCAGAAAGTCCCTGGTGAAATTTCAAATTAAAAAGATAAAGAAGAAAAAATTGCTGTCAACCCCTTATTTTGAAAATCAGCCAGCTGGGCACTTTGGCTCATGCCTGTAATCCCCACACTTTGGGAGGCTGAGGTGGGCAGATTGCTTGAGCCCAGATGTTTGAGACCATCCTGGGAATATGGTGAAACCCCATCTCTACAAAAAATACAAAAATTAGCCAGGCATGGTGGCACGCACCTGTAGTCACAGCTACTCAGGAGGCTGAGGTGGGAGGATTGCTTGAGCCCTAGGGGAAGAGTTGTAGTGAGCCGAGATGGCACCACTGCACTCCAGCCTGGACAATAAAGTGAGATCCTGTCTCAAAAGCAAAAGAAAAGAAAGATTGAAGGAAGGGAAGAGAGAGAGGGGAAAGAAAGGAAAAGAGAAAAGAAAAAAGGAGAAAGGAAAGAAAAGAAAGAAAAGAGAAAAGAAAAGAGGGAGGGAGAGAGAAGAAGGAGAAGGAGAAGAGAAGAGAAGACAAGAGAAGAGAAGAGAGAAAAGAAAGGAAAAGAAAAGAGAAAAGAAAAGAAAAAGAAATGGCACTGTAAGAATGCTCAGAATAATTCCGACTATAGGGTATTTTGTAAGAACACAAATCTGGTCTCTCTAAAACGGCAATGTGATTGAGGGGAGGGCAGGAGAGTCTAGATTACAAGATACTAAAGAAACATAACAGATCATGGCGGATGGGAGGCAGGACTAGATTGCAACTCCAACTTGGATGGACAGAGCAGCGTGTCTCGCATTGTGAATTTTAGCTTCAGAACAACTGCAGGAATAAATCAAGAAACCTGAAGGGACCCGCAGACCCTCTGAAGCAAGCAGATTGCTCCTGCAGGACCCAGGAGACACCTCGAATACTGTGAGTGCCCAAACTGTAGAAGTGGGAAAGGAAGCTCCTCCACCCCTGGTTTCCCACCAGGGAAACTGAAGGTCTAGTTTACAGGAGAAGATTCCAACCTTACCTGGAGCTGAGTCAATTTAGAGAACTGAGTGAAATACAGGGTTAGAGGAAGCAGCAGGAAAGGCCCTGGGAGCTCCCTAGGTCCCCAAGCAGGCCATTCCTGTCTGGCATCACAGGGATGCTTCAGGAGGACGGCCACAGGCCCAGGGAAAATGCCACAGGGAAAAGGAAGTCTCCAGCTGAACTTTGTAACAATTTGAACTGGATAAGAAGCCTCCTGGGCAGGACTCTGGGGAGGGCACAAATCCAGCATGCAGACTCTACAGGCAGGGGAAGAACTAAAGCCATACTTGCTTTCACAGCTGGGAGGTAGGTGGCCTGGGGCAAGTTCTCAGCCCTGCTCACCCACTGCCTGGAAACAGACTCAATGCTATTATTGGTGGGGGCACGGTGGGAGTAAGACCAGCCCTTTGGATTGCATGGGAGCTGGGTGAGGCCTGTACCTGCTGGCTTTTGCCCACTTCCCTGACAACCTGCATGACTCAGCAGCAGGAGCCATAATCCTCCTAAGTACATAACTCCATTGATCTAGGAACCTCACCCCTATCCCCCACAGCAGCCGCAGCAAGACCAGCCCAAGGAGAGTCTGAGCTCAGACATGCCTAGCCCTGTCCCCAACTGATGGTCCTTCCCTACCCACCCGGGTACCTGAATACAAAGGGCATATATTCTTGGGAGTTCTAGGGCCCCACTCACCACTGGTTCCTCTCCAAATTACCACAGCTAATGCTCTCTGGAAAGTGCCACTTCCTGTCAGGAGGCCAACCAGCACAGAAATAGAGCATTAAACCACCAAAGCTAAGAATCCTCACAGAGCCCATTTCACTCCCCTGCCACCTCTGCCAGAACAGGTGCTGGTGTCCATGGCTGAGAGACCCATAGATGGTTCACATCACAGGACTCTGTGCAGACAACCCCTAGCACCAGCCCAGAGCCCGGTAGACTTGCTGGGTGGCTGGACTCAGAAGAGAGATAACCATCAGTACAGCTCAGCTCTCAGGAAGCCACATCCATAGGAAAGGAGGGAGCATACTACATCAAGGGAGCACCCTGTGGGTCAAAAGAATCTGAACAACAGCCTTCAGCCATATTTCCCTCTGACAGAGCCTACCCAAATGAGAAGGAGCCAGAAAATGAACTCTGATAATATGACAAAACAAAGCCCTTTAATAGCCCCCAAAATCACAGTAACTCACTAGCAATGGATTCAAACTAAGAAGAAATCCCTGAGTTACCTGAAAAAGAATTCAGGAGATTAGTTATTAATCAGAGAGGCACCAGAGAAAGGTGAAGCCCAGTTCAAGGAAATCCAAAAAATGATAGAAGAAGTGAAGGGAGAAATATTCAATGAAATACATAGCATAAATAAAAAACAATCAAAACTTCAGGAAATTTTGGACATACTTAGAGAAATGCAAAATGCTCTGGAAAGTCTTAACAATAGAATTGAACAAGTAGAAGAAAGAAATTCAGAGCTCAAAGACAAGTTCTTCAAATTAACCCAATCCAACAAAGACTAAGAAAAAAGAATAAGAAAATATGAACAAAGCCTCCAGGAAGTCTGGGATTATGTTAAATGACCAAACCTAAGAATAATCAGTGTTCCTGAGGAAGAAGAGAAATCTAAAAGTTTGGTAAACATATTTGGGGGAATAATCGAGGAAAATTTCCCCAGCCTTGCTAGAGACCTAGACATCCAAATACAAGAAGCACAAAGAACACCTGGGAAATTCATCACAGAAAGATCATCACCTAGGCACATTGTTATCAGGTTATTTAAAGTCAAGACGAAGGAAAGAATCTTAAGAGCTGTGAGACAAAAGCAACAGGTAATTAATAAAAGAAAACCTATCAGATTAACAGCAGATTTCTCAGCAGAAACCCTACAAGCTAGAAGGGATTGGTGCCCTATCTTCAGGCTCCTCATATAGAACAACTATCAGCCAAGAATTTTGTATCTAGCAAAATGAAGCATCGTATATGAAGGAAAGAGACAGTCTTTTTCAGACAAATGCTGAGAGAATTCACCACTACCAAGCCAGCACTCTAAGAACTGCTAAAAGGAGCTCTAAATCTTGAAACAAATCCTGGAAACACATCAAAACAGAACCTCTTTAAAGCATAATTCTCACAGGACCTATAAAACAAAAATACAATTAAAAAACGAAAAAGCAAAAAACCAAGGTACACAGGCAACAAATAGCACAATTAATGGAACCTCACATCTCAATACTAACATTGGATGTAAATGCCTAAATGCTTTACTTTTTTTTTTTTTTTTTTTTTTTTTTTTTTTTTTTTTTT